>NC_088400.1:61784229-61791729 GCF_034236695.1 Oncorhynchus nerka | reverse complement strand
GAACGAGAGGAAATTATAAAGAATGTCAGGTGTCATCTCATGACATCCCTATATCTGATGACATGGATGAGCCCATTCCTATGATAGTATATGGCCTCAGGACAAGACCATTTTCTAAAAGAGGGGTGATCAGAGAAAAGAGTAGAGAAGAGAAAGCTCACCTCAGAACCCTGAGCAGCCTTAGCTTCTACTCCTCCCCCCTTCTCTCCTTCCACCTCTCCCTCCTTCTTTCCCTCCTGTTCTCTCTTCTTCCTCTCCTCCTCCTCTCGCTTCCTCCTCTCCTCTCGGAGAGTGTGGCAGCTTGCGCGGGCCACCTGTCCTCGTCTGTGTTTTTGGAGTACCCGCGTCGCCAAGCATCGCCGTAGAAACCATTTCCGTTGTATGTGGGTACGAAGGTACCCCTGGAGGGTGATGACGCTCCCCTTCACACGCTTAAAGTGCTTCCTGGCAGTGTAGGTGAGGATGTGGGCTCTGATGACCATGCCTGCTTTACGGCGAACCTCGTCTCTCTCTTTCTCCAGACGCTGTTCCAGAGACTCCTTCATAAACACCTAGAGGTCAGAGGTGTGACGTCAGGTGTGAGAGGTTGAGGGGTGGGCCGGGTGAAATGTCACTTCAACATCTGTTGGCATCCACTGGTGTTAAGTCCACTAAAGTTCTGCGACAGTCTTACCTTGGTCTTTCCCAGCTGCCACTCCTTCTTGGCACGGTCGTATTTGGTCAGCAGGTCTGTACTCCTCTTCTTATCATCCCCCGCTCCACCCCCCTTCTCTTGTAGAATGATCTGATACCTGAGAGAGAGGAAGACGGGTGGAGAAAGAGGAAGTGAAAGAGTAACAAAGTTAAAACAAACTAAGTTTATTTACATACACAAGCCCAGAGAGAGAGAATTACAAAAAGAGAGGCAGGGGGAAGAGACAGACATACTCACACACACACTGACACACACACACACACACACTGACACACACATACACACACACACACACACACACACACACACACACACTGACCGGCTGAAGAAGTCTTTGAAGGTTCTGCGGACAGGGAAGCCGGCCCGGCGGATCTTAACGGTTTCTAACATTCCAGAATACCTCAGCTGGTTCAGAACCACTTCCGGGTCAAACACACTCGGGTTCTACAAGGGTCACAGATCAGAGGTGTTTGGTTACAATAAGTTCTGATATACATTTGTGTCACCCTATGTTCAAGGAGTTTGATGTCTGGTAAAGAGTGTCTTACAACACAAAGGTACACTATGTACACTACCGGTCGAACGTTTCAGAACACCTACTCAAGGGTTTTTCTAAATGTTTACTATTTTCTACATTGTAGAAATATAGTGAAGACATCAAAACTATAAAATAACACCTATGGAATCATGTAGTAACCAAAACAGTGTTAAACAAATAAAAAATATATTTTATATTTGAAATTCTTCTAAGTAGTCACCCTTTGCCTTGATGACAGCTTTGCACACTCTTGGCATTCTCACAACCAGCTTCACCTGAAATGCTTTTACAACAGTCTTGAAAGAGTTCCCACATATGCTGAGCACTTGTTGGCTACCTTTCCTTCACTCTGTGGTCAGACTCATCCCAAACCATCTCAATTCGGTTGAGGTCGGAGTATTGTGGAGGCCAGGTCATCTGATGCAGCACTCAATCACTCTCCTTCTTGGTAAAATAGCCCTTACACAGCCTGGAGGTGTGTTGGGTCATTGTCCTGTTGAAAAACAAATGATAGTCCCACTAAGCCCAAACCAGATGGGATGGCGTATCGCTGCAGAATGCTGTGGTAGCCATGCTAGTTAAGTGTGTCTTGAATTCTACATAATAATTTGTTCACCCCCATGTCTCACAAAGACATGTCGCTTGAAACCAAAGATCTCCAATTTGGACTCCAGACCAAAGGACACATTTCCACCAGTCTAATGTCTATTGCTTGTGTTTCTTGGCCCAAGCAAGTCTCTTTTTATTATTGGTGTCCTTTAGTAGTGATCTCTTTGTAGAATTTTGACCATGAAGGTCTGATTCACGCAGTCTCCTCTGAACAGTTGATGTTGAGATGTGTCTGTTACTTGAACTCTGTGAAGCATTTATTTGGGCTGCAATTTACGAGGCTGGTAAATCTAATGAATTTATCCTCTGCAGCAGAGGTAACTCTGGGTCTTCCTTTCCTGTGGCGGTCCTCATGAGAGCCAGTTTGATCATCGCGCTTGATGGTTTCTGACCTTCATGTCTTAAAGTAATGATGGACTGTCGTTTCTCTTTGCTTATTGGAGTCGTTCTTGTCATAATGTGGACTTTGTCTTTTACCAAAAAGGGCTGTCTTCTATATACCATCCCTACCTTGTCACAACACAACTGATGGGCTCAAACGCATTAAGAAGGAAAGAAATTCCACAAGTTAACTTTTAAGAAGGCACAACTGTTAAATCAAATACATTCCAGGTGACTACCTCATGAAGCTGGTTGAGAGAATGCCAAGAGTGTGTGAAACTGTCATCAAGGCAAAGGGTGGCTATTTCATAGCTTTTGTTTTTGTTACTACATGATTCCATATGTGCTATTTCATAGTTTTGATGTCTTCACTATTATTCTACAATGTAGAAAATAGTAAAAATAAAGAAAAACCCTTGAATGAGTAGGTATTGTAAAACTTTTGACCGGTAGTGTATACAAAAGGATGTAGACAGCCCTTCAAACAAGTGGATTCAGCTATTTCACGCCACACCTGTTGCTGACAGGTGTATAAAATCGAGCACACAGCCATGCGATCTCCATAGACAAACATTGACAGTAGAATGGCCTTACTGAAGAGCTCAGTGTCATAGGATGCCACCTTTTCAACAAGTCAGTTCGTCAAATTTCTGCCCTGCTAGAGCTGCCCCGGTCAACTGTAAGTGCTGTTATTGTGATGTGGAAATGTCTAGGAGCAACAATGGCTCAGCCGCGAAGTGGTAGGCCACACAAGCGCACAGAACGGGACCGCTGAGTGCTGAAGCGTGTAAAAATCGTCTGTCCTCGATTGCAACACTCACTACCGAGTTCCAAACTTCTCTGGAAGCAACGTCATCTGGAGTGGTGTAAAGCTCGCCGCCATTGGTCTCTGAGGCAGGGGAAACGCGTTCTCTGTTGTGATGAATCACGCTTCATCACCTGGCAGTCCAACGGACAAATCTAGGTTAAGCGGATAATAGGAGAATAGGAATAAGAGAATGCTGCCTGCCCGAATGCATAGTGTCAACTGTAAAGTTTGGTGGCGGAGGAATAATGGACTGGGGCTGATTTTCATGGTTCTTGCTAGGCCCCTTAGTTCCAGTGAAGGGAAATCTTAACGCTCCAGCATGCAATGACATTCTAGACCATGGGTGTCAAACTCTGGCCCGTGGGCCAAATTTGGCCCGCGGGGTAATTATATTTGGCCCGCGAGACAATACCAAATTACTACTAGAGCTGGCCCGCCGGTATTATACAGCGCATTCACCACTAATACTACGAATCCCATAATGCTCTGCTGTTTTCGCACGCCAATCAGGACAGGACCCAGAAACGCTCTCTCCTCTGTGACAGTAGTCATAGCAACATAGACGCTACAACTGTCAGCGAGCTAACCCTTCCCAAAAATGGCGAAAAGAAAGGCAGAAAACAGGAGCTTTCTGGACAAGTGGGAGGCAGAATATCTGTTCACATATGTAAAAGACAAACCTGTTTGTCTTGTTTGTGGAGTCAACGTGGCTGTAAGTAAGGAGTACAACATTAGACGACACTATGAAACGAAACACCATGACAAATACAAGGACCTGGACATGACTCAAAGGAGCCAGAAAGTAGAGGAGATGAAAAGAAGTTTGGTTTCACAACAGAATATGTTTAAAAAAGCCACATCACAAAGCGAGGCTGCTGTAAAGGCTAGTTATATAGTGGCAGCAGAGATCGCAAAATCAGCCCGGCCCTTTAATGAGGGAGAGTTCATGAAAAAGTGCATGATGAAGGTTTGTGACCTCGTATGCCCAGAGAAAAAACAAGCATTTTCAAACGTGAGCCTGAGCAGGAACACAGTAGCTGATCGCACATGTGATCTTGCCACCAATCTGTATGACCAGCTGATGGAAAAGGGAAAAGATTTTGTTGCGTTCTCCCTCGCTGTGGATGAGAGCTCCGACGCATCTGATACTGCTCAGCTGTCAGTCTTCATCCGTGGAGTGGACTCAAATCTGTGTGTTACGGAGGAGGTATTAGGATTCAAATCAATGCATGGCATAACCACAGGAAAGGAAATCTTTGAGGAGGTTTCCAAATGTGTAACTGAAATAAAGCTGCCGTGGGATAAACTCGTTGGATTAACGACAGATGGTGCGCCAGCGATGTGCGGTAAAAAGAGTGGACTGGTGGGCATGGTTCGGGAGAAGATGCGGGAAGAGAACTGTGCAGGTGAGCTAACTGTTTACCACTGCATCATACATCAGGAAGCACTGTGTGCCAAAGCCCTAAAGATGGAACATGTTATGACCACAGTAACACAGGTAGTTAACTTTATAAGAGCCAAAGGTCTAAATCACCGCCAGTTTAAATCTTTTCTGGAGGAGTGTGGTTCGGAATACGCAGACGTGCCGTATCACACAGAGGTGAGATGGCTAAGCAGAGGAAAAGTACTGAACAGATGTTTCGAGCTGCGTGAGGAAATATGTCAATTCCTGGAAACCAAAGGGAAGGATACAGCAGAGCTCCGGGAGCAAAAGTTCCTGTGTGAGCTGGCCTTTCTCTGTGACATCTCGAGCCATCTCGATGCGCTGAACCTGCAGCTTCAGGGGCGGGGGCGCATCATCACAGACATGTACGCTGCAGTGAGGGCCTTCAAAACTAAACTGTGCCTGTGGGAGAATCAGATGCTGCAAGGAAACCCTTGCCATTTTCCCTGCTGCCAATCCATAAAAGCGCAGTTCTCTACCGCCGTGTTCCCATGCGCACAGTTTTCTGAAAAACTCAGTGTTCTCGCCGCTGAGTTTAGCCGGCGATTTGCCGACTTCGATGCCCAGAAATGCAAGTTTGAACTGCTTAGTAATCCCTTCGCAGTTGATGTGGAAAATGCACCAACCAACATCCAAATGGAGCTGATTGAACTCCAGTGCAACGACACGCTGAAGTCAAAGTATGATGCTGTGGGCGCCGCACAGTTTCCACGGTTCATCCCTGACACAATGCCTCAGCTTCGCACCCAAGCTGCTCAGATGCTCTCCATGTTCGGCAGCACTTATCTATGCGAGCAACTTTTCTCCTCGATGAAGATGACCAAAACAACTCACAGGAGACGTCTGACTGATGAACATCTTTGCTCGATACTGAGGATTTCTTCAGCTCAGAGCTTGAGCCCAGACATTGATGAACTAGCATCCAAGAAGAGATGCCAGGTATCTGGCTTGGGCACATCAGATTAGACCAGTGTGCAATAATTAACGTTTTCTTTATGCACTTTTTCTTGCTACAAGGCATGGGCTTGAATGGTTGATTGATTTATTATCATTTTATTTGTAAAATTATTAGCCAGTGGAAAAAGTTTATTTTGGTATTTAAATCAGAAGGCTGCAAATAGAAAAGAGGCATACAATTTTTATTTAAATTTTATTTATTTAATAAATGAATGCCATTGATGTGTTTTTTCATTTGAAATTCAATTTTGCATGTCTCCACTATTAAATTATATATTGTATGGTAATAAGCGATGCTTGTTCCATATTCAATGTTCAAGCAAAACTTGTTTGGGTCCATAATAAAAGGTTAATTTGTTCAATGTTGGCCCGTGAATTTGTTCAGGTTTTATATTTTGGCCCACTGGGTATTTGAGTTTGACACCCCTGTTCTAGACGATTCTGTGCTTCCAACTTTGTTTAGGGAAGGTCCTTTCCTATTTCAGCATGACAATGCCCCTGTGCACAAAGCAAGGTCCATATAGAAATGGTTTGTCGAGATTGGTGTGGAAGAACTTGACTAGCCTGCACAGAGCCCTGACCTCAACCCCATCAAACACATTTGGGATGATTTGGAAAGCTGACTGCGAGCCAGGCCTAATCGCCCAACATCAGTGCCCAACCTCACTAATGCTCTTGTGGCTGAATGAAAGGAAGTCCCCGCAGCAATGTTCCAACATCTAGTGGAAAGCTATCCCAGATGAGTGGAGGCTGTTATAGCAGCAAAGGGGGGACCAACTCCATATTACAGTTTTTCTCAGTCGCTTTGGTGCATTTCTTAGATCAAAAGACTTGTACAAATTCCAAATAATCTAGTCACTTGTGCACATCATTAAAGCAATTTCTTATTCCTTTTGAACAAATTGCAATTGATAATGTACAAGTGTCAGCTTTTTTCCACATTATCAATTGCTCATGTCATGTTGATCAAAATATAGTAGATGGTTCTCTGTTGAATAGTCTTACCCCTCAAAACATCTAGGCATTAGTTCCTTGCATAAGCCATTACATGCAAAATTGTTGAACTATTTGTCATAAACTGTCAAGCATAGTTTTACACATTTCTATTAGACCTTTTGTACAAAAACATGAATTGATGAATCGTGCAGGTGAAATTGACCCTCACTCATGAAGGAATGTAAAGTGTTAGTTCAACCAACAATCAACCAGTTGTCTGAATTGCTCAAAGTTGCATCTCATGAAGAATCAATTGGCAAGCATATATAGACAGACCACAACACAGAGTTGCAATTTTCCAATAATGGATGGACCAGGAAACGAACAGGGTCAACAGCCTGGGATGAGAGCCCTGTAGAGAGTCTCTAAAAAGTTGAGTAGATGCTGGGTGTTGTATGGCCCTATAAGGGGGATATGGGTTAGGACACCATGCTCCGAAATAGCAGCACACATGGTGATATTTCCTCCCCGTTGGCCTGGCAAATCCACAGTAGCTCTGTGACCGATGATATTCCGACCCCGTCTTCTGCATGTGGGAGGGTTAACTTGATTCCAATTCCATTATACGCTATATCCCAGAACACACAGTTGAATTTGTTTTGGTAAGGAAGAGTGACATAACATGTACATATTTTGCATGTTCCTTCCACCTTCCACCAGGCTATGAGGGGTGGCCAGTCCTCTTCTGGCTGTGCTGGGTGGAGATTATAAACCTAGAGAGGAACCAGGCTATGAGGGGTGGCCAGTCCTCTTCTGGCTGTGCCGGGTGGAGATTATAAACCTAGAGAGGAACCAGGCTATGAGGGGTGGCCAGTCCTCTTCTGGCTGTGCCGGGTGGAGATTATAAACCTAGAGAGGAACCAGGCTATGAGGGGTGGCCAGTCCTCTTCTGGCTGTGTCGGGTGGACATTATAAACCTAGAGAGGAACCAGGCTATGAGGGGTGACCAGTCCTCTTCTGGCTGTGCCGGGTGGAGATTATAAACCTAGAGAGGAACCAGGCTATGAGGGGTGGCCAGTCCTCTTCTGGCTGTGCCAGGTGGAGCCTATGTCCTCTTCTGCCTCTTCCTCTGT
>NC_088400.1:61771729-61776729 GCF_034236695.1 Oncorhynchus nerka | reverse complement strand
GAAGGACAGAACCCCTGGGGAGGGACTGGGGACAGAGAGAGAAGGACAGAACCCCTGGGGAGGGACTGGGGACAGAACCACTGGGGAGGGACTGGGGACAGAGAGAGAGGACAGAACCACTTGGGAGGGACTGGGGACAGGGAGAGAAGGACAGAACCAATGGGGAGGGACTGGGGACAGAGAGAGGGACAGAACCACTGGGGAGGGACTGGGGACAGAGAGAGAAGGACAGAACCCTGGGGAGGGACTGGGGACAGAGAGAGAAGGACAGAACCACTGGGGAGGGACTGGGGACAGAGAGAAGGACAGAACCACAGGGGAGGGACTGGGGACAGAACCACTGGGGAGGGACTGGGGACAGAGAGAAGGACAGAACCACTGGGGAGGGACTGGGGACAGAGAGAGAAGGACAGAACCACTGGGGAGGGACTGGGGACAGAGAGAGAAGGACAGAACCACTGGGGAGGGACTGGGGACAGAGAGAGAAGGACAGAACCACTGGGGAGGGACTGGGGACAGAACCCTGGGGAGGGACTGGGGACAGAGAGAGAAGGACAGAACCCTGGGGAGGGACTGGGGACAGAGAGAGAAGGACAGAACCACTGGGGAGGGACTGGGGACAGAGAGAGAAGGACAGAACCACTGGGGAGGGACTGGGGACAGAGAGAGAAGGACAGAACCACTGGGGAGGGACTGGGGACAGAGAGAGAAGGACAGAACCCCTGGGGAGGGACTGGGGACAGAGAGAGAAGGACAGAACCCCTGGGGAGGGACTGGGGACAGAGAGAGAAGGACAGAACCCTGGGGAGGGACTGGGGACAGAGAGAGAAGGACAGAACCCTGGGGAGGGACTGGGGACAGAGAGAGAAGGACAGAACCCTGGGGAGGGACTGGGGACAGAGAGAGAAGGACAGAACCACTGGGGAGGGACTGGGGACAGAGAGAGAAGGACAGAACCACTGGGGAGGGACTGGGGACAGAGAGAGAAGGACAGAACCACTGGGGAGGGACTGGGGACAGAGAGAGAAGGACAGAACCACTGGGAAGGGACTGGGGACAGAGAGAGAAGGACAGAACCCCTGGGGAGGGACTGGGGACAGAGAGAGAAGGACAGAACCCTGGGGAGGGACTGGGGACAGAGAGAGAAGGACAGAACCACTGGGGAGGGACTGGGGACAGAGAGAGAAGGACAGAACCACTGGGGAGGGACTGGGGACAGAGAGAGAAGGACAGAACCCTGGGGAGGGACTGGGGACAGAGAGAGAAGGACAGAACCACTGGGGAGGGACTGGGGACAGAGAGAGAAGGACAGAACCACTGGGGAGGGACTGGGGACAGAGAGAGAAGGACAGAACCCCTGGGGAGGGACTGGGGACAGAGAGAGAAGGACAGAACCACTGGGGAGGGACTGGGGACAGAACCACTGGGGAGGGACTGGGGACAGAGAGAGAAGGACAGAACCACTGGGGAGGGACTGGGGACAGAGAGAGAAGGACAGAACCAATGGGGAGGGACTGGGGACAGAGAGAGAAGGACAGAACCACTGGGGAGGGACTGGGGACAGAGAGAGAAGGACAGAACCCCTGGGGAGGGACTGGGGACAGAGAGAGAAGGACAGAACCCCTGGGGAGGGACTGGGGACAGAGAGAGAAGGACAGAACCACAGGGGAGGGACTGGGGACAGAACCACTGGGGAGGGACTGGGGACAGAGAGAGAAGGACAGAACCACTGGGGAGGGACTGGGGACAGAGAGAGAAGGACAGAACCAATGGGGAGGGACTGGGGACAGAGAGAGAAGGACAGAACCACTGGGGAGGGACTGGGTACAGAGAGAGAAGGACAGAACCACTGGGGTGGGACTGGGGACAGAGAGAGAAGGCCAGAACCACTGGGGTGGGACTGGGGACAGAGAGAGAAGGACAGAACCACTGGGGAGGGACTGGGGACAGAGAGAGAAGGACAGAACCAATGGGGAGGGACTGGGGACAGAGAGAGAAGGACAGAACCACTGGGGAGGGACTGGGGACAGAGAGAGCAGGACAGAACCACTGGGGAGGGACTGGGGACAGAGAGAGAAGGACAGAACCACTGGGGAGGGACTGGGGACAGATAGAGAAGGACAGAACCACTGGGGAGGGACTGGGGATAGAGAGAGAAGGACAGAACCACTGGGGAGGGACTGGGGACAGAGAGCAGGTCAGAACCACTGGGGAGGGACTGGGGACAGAGAGAGAAGGACAGAACCACTGGGGTGGGACTGGGGACAGAGAGAGAAGGACAGAACCAATGGGGAGGAACTAGGGACAGAGAGAGAAGGTCAGAACCACTGGGGAGGGACTAGGGACAGAGAGAGAAGGACAGAACCACTGGGGAGGGACTGGGGACAGAGAGAGAAGGACAGAACCACTGGGAGGGACTGGGGACAGAGAGAGAAAGACAGAACCAATGGGGAGGACTAGGGACAGAGAGAGAAGGACAGAACCACTGGGGAGGGACTGGGGACAGAGAGAGAAAGACAGAACCAATGGGGAGGACTAGGGACAGAGAGAGAAGGACAGAACCACTGGGGAGGGACTGGGGACAGAGAGAGAAAGACAGAACCAATGGGGAGGACTAGGGACAGAGAGAGAAAGACAGAACCAATGGGGAGGACTAGGGACAGAGAGAGAAGGACAGAACCAATGGGGAGGACTAGGGACAGAGAGAGAAAGACAGAACCACTGGGGAGGGACTGGGGACAGAGAGAGAAGGACAGAACCACTGGGGAGGTACTGGGGACAGAGAGAGAAGGACAGAACCCCTGGGGAGGGACTGGGGTCAGAGAGAGAAAGACAGAACCACTAGGGAGGGACTGGGGACAGAACCACTGGGGAGGGACTGGGGACAGAGAGAGAAGGATACAGTCAACGATACATCCACCATGGATGTTCCCGCTCTGGGAGAAGTGGAGCTGGATGAACTTCCCAAAGCGACTAGAATTGTTGTTGTACACTGTCTTGGCATTCCCAAACGCCTCCATGATAGGACTGCACACAGAGAGGAATGTTAGTGTGTGTGTATTTAGACAGTGTGTGTGTGTGTGTGTGTGTGTGTGTGTGTGTGTGTGTGTGTACCTGCTCTGAACGATGGACTGCTCCACTGGTGTGGTCTTCTCAGAAGGAGGCATCCCAGCAGAGTTCTGGCTCATCACAGACAGGAACTGGAGCAGCAGCTTGGTGCTCTCTGTCTTACCAGCCCCCGACTCCCCACTGGAACACACACACACACGCACACACACACGCACACACACACACACATAAGGTCACACCCTAAAAACCACACTTAACCTTTCTCTGACCTTCTCCACCAAATTAATCTGATAGGTTAACACAATTTGCATGTTATTGTCTGGACTATAATATATATTACACAGTGATTGGTTAATAGATATTGAGTTAGCCTTTGGTCTGTAACCAATCAGATTAATGAGTGAATCTTCATTGGATGTGATTGGATAAGGGGTCAGATGGGTAAGGTCTAAACAACAACTTCATACTCGACCAATCAAATCTCACCTGATGAGGACGCATTGGCTGTCGTGTCGTTTCCAGATGCAGCGGTAACACTCATTGGCTACAGCGAAGATATGGGGCGGGAGTTCTCCGATGTGGTGTCGACTGTACAGCTCAACTCTATCTAGGTCATACATGCCTGGGATCTGTTTATAAGGGTTCACCGCTGCCAGGATACTGCCTATGTTGGTCTGAGACACACACACACACACACACACACACACACACACACACACACACACACACACACACACACACACACACACACACACACACACGTTGTATCCAGCACCAGGATAAAATGTACTATATATTACTCAGAGAAACACAGACAGAGGAGAGAACAGAGCTGCAGAGCTGGAGAGAGGAGAGAGGAGAGAGGAGAGCTGGAGAGAGGAGAGAGGAGAGAGGAGAGAACAGAGCTGGAGAGTGGAGAGAGGAGAGCTGGAGAGCGGAGAGAGGAGAGAACAGAGCTGGAGAGCGGAGAGAGGAGAGAGTAGAGAGTAGAGAACAGAGCTGGAGAGCGGAGAGAGGAGAGAACAGAGCTGGAGAGCGGAGAGAGGAGAGAGTAGAGAGTAGAGAACAGAGCTGGAGAGCGGAGAGAGGAGAGAGGAGAGAGTAGAGAGTAGAGAACAGAGCTGGAGAGCGGAGAGAGGAGAGAGGAGAGAGGAGAGAGTAGAGAACAGAGCTGGAGAGCAGAGAGAGGAGAGAGTAGAGAGTAGAGAACAGAGCTGGAGAGCGGAGAGAGGAGAGAGGAGAGAGGAGAGAGGAGAGAACAGAGCTGGAGAGCGGAGAGAGGAGAGAGGAGAGAACAGAGCTGGAGAGCGGCGAGAGGAGAGAGTAGAGAGTAGAGAACAGAGCTGGAGAGCGGAGAGAGGAGAGAGGAGAGAACAGAGCTGGAGAGCGGAGAGAACAGAGCTGGAGAGCGGAGAGAGGAGAGAGTAGAGAGTAGAGAACAGAGCTGGAGAGCGGAGAGAGGAGAGAGGAGAGAACAGAGCTGGAGAGCGGAGAGAGTAGAGAGTAGAGAACAGAGCTGGAGAGCGGAGAGAGGAGAGAGTAGAGAGTAGAGAACAGATCTGGAGAGCGGAGAGAGAGGAGAGCTGGAGGAGAGAACAGAGCTGGAGAGCGGAGAGAGGAGAGAACAGAGCTGGAGAGCGGAGAGAGGAGAGAGTAGAGAAGTAGAGAACAGAGCTGGAGAGCGGAGAGAGGAGAGGAGAGAACAGAGCTGGAGCGGAGAGAGTAGAGAGTAGAGAACAGAGCTGGAGAGCGGAGAGAGAGTAGAGAGTAGAGAACAGATCTGGAGAGCGGAGAGAGGAGAGAGGAGAGAACAGAGCTGGAGAGCGGAGAGAGTAGAGAGTAGAGAACAGAGCTGGAGAGCGGAGAGAGGAGAGAGGAGAGAACAGAGCTGGAGAGAGGAGAGAGGAGAGAGGAGAGAACAGAGCTGGAGA
>NC_088400.1:61766729-61769229 GCF_034236695.1 Oncorhynchus nerka | reverse complement strand
GAGAGAGAGGGGGAGTGGAGAGAGAGGGGGAGTGGAGAGAGAGGGGGAGAGAGGGGAGGGGGAGAGAGGGAGGGGGGAGAGGAGAGGGAGGGGAGAGAGAGGGAGGGAGAGAGAGAGGGGAGTATAGAGGGAGGGGAGGGGGGAGAGAGAGGGGAGGGGAGAGAGAGGGGGAGTGGAGAGAGAGGGGGAGTGGAGAGAGAAAGGGGAGTGGAGAGAGAAAGGGGGAGTGGAGAGAGAAAGGGGGGAGTGGAGAAAGAGGGGGGAGTGGACAGAGAGAGATACATATTAGAGATGCAATGCAAAGGTAAATATTGCACAGTTGGAGTCAATGACATTTAGCCTCATTTCAATTAAATTCCAATTCATGAATCGAGAAAGAGAGGTATTTTCAGTTCTTGCAATTCCTTGAACAGGAAATGAGCACCTCTGGTGTATTGAGGGTGTGTTGCTAAGGCCCTTCCACTGGCGTATTGAGGGTGTGTTGCTAAGGCCCTTCCACTGGTGTAATGAGGGTGTGTTGCTAAGGCCCTTCCACTGGTGTATTGAGGGTGTCTTGCTAAGGCCCTTCCACTGGTGTAATGAGGGTGTGTTGCTAAGGCCCTTCCATTGGTGTATTGAGATTGTGTTGCTAAGGCCCTTCCACTAGTGTATTGAGGGTGTGTTGCTAAGGCCCTTCCACTAGTGTATTGAGGGTGTGTTGCTAAGGCCCTTCCACTGGTGTATTGAGGGTGTGTTGCTAAGGCCCTTCCACTAGTGTATTGAGGGTGTGTTGCTAAGGCCCTTCCACTAGTGTATTGTTGTTGCGTTGGCTCATAGTACAATGGGTTGGTAAATACCCATGTAAACCATGTCCTTAACACAGATTCTCTTTTCAGGGCCATTATGACGCAACAAATACCTCCGTCCCCCTGCGGCTCCTTCTACAGACATTCTACACCCTCTCATTCACTTCTCCTTCTTTGACCTGCTCTGTACCCTGCCATGACATCTGTCACTAATCAACTCATCTCATTTCATCTACACTATAAATACACAAGTATATGGACAACCTCTCAAATGAGTGGATTTGTCTATTTCAGCCATTCCTGTTTCTGAAATATGTATAAAATTGAACACACAGACTTAACATTGGCAGTAGAATGGCCTTACTGAAGAGCTCAGTGACTTTCAACATAGCACCGTCATAGGATGCCATCTTTCCAACAAGTTAGTTTGTCAAATGTCTACCCTGCTAGAGCTGCCCCGGTCAACTGTAAGTGCTGTTATTGTGAGGTAGAAACGTCGAGGAGCAACAACGGCTTAGCCGCGAAGTAGTAGGCCGCACAAGCTCACAGAACGGGACCGCCCAGTGCACAAGACGGCCGTCGGCACAAGAACTGTTCGTCAGGAGCGTCATGAAATGGGTTTCCATGGCCGAGCAGCCGCACACAAGCCTAAGATCACCATGCCCAATGCCAAGCGTTGGCTGAAGTGGCGTAAAGCTCGCCGCCGTTGCACTCTGGAGCAGTGGAAACGCGTTCTCTGGAGTGATGAATCACGGTTCACCACCTGGCAGTCTGACAGATGAGGGGCTGTTTTTCATGGTTCAGGCTCCTTAGTTCCAGTGAAGGGAAATCTTAACGCTACAGCATACAATGACATTCTAGACGATTCTGTGCTTCCCAACTTTGTGCCAACAGTTTGGGGAAGGCCCTCGGCAAGTAGCCTAGTGGTTAGAGTGTTGGGCCAGTAACCAAAAGGTTGCTGGATCGAATCCCCGAGCTGTCATTCTGAACAAGGCAGTTACCCCACTGTTCCCCGGGCGTCCTGTTCCAGCATGACAATGCACAAAGCGAGGTCCATACAGAAATGGTTTGTCGAGATCGATGTGGAAGAACTTGACTGGCCTGTACAGAGTGCTGACCTCAACCCCATCGAACACCTTTGGGATGAATTGGAACGGCGACTGCAAGCCAGGCCTAATCGCCTAACATCAGGGGGACCAACTCCATATTAATATTAATGCCCGTGATTTCAGAATGAGATGAGCAGGAGTCCACATACTTTTGGTCATGTATTGTAATCGCTCTCTCTCTATCTCTCTCTCTCTCTCTATCTCTCTCTATCTCTCGTTCCTTCTGCATGTGGAAGAGCCGAGCCCCCACATCTATGTCATCAGTTTCCATGGCAACTGGAGAGAAGGGGACAAGAGGGGAAGGGAGCCCAGTCGAACGAGGGAGAGGAAAAGAAGGAGAGATCAAAGGAGGGAGAGAGAGAGATCCTTTTCTCCATGATGCCTGGTCTGGTAGGCCATGTACACCTACCAGTCCTTTCATCTAACAGTGGTCATGAAGGAGAGGTGAGGAGAGGAGAGGAGGAGAGGAGAGGAGGAGAGGAGAGGAGGAGAGGAGGAGAGGAGGTGAGATCCTTTTCTCCATGATGCCTGGTCTGGTAGGCCATGTACACCTACCAGTCCTTTCATCTAACAGTGGTCATGAAGGAGAGGTGAGGAGAGGAGAGG
>NC_088400.1:61669229-61756729 GCF_034236695.1 Oncorhynchus nerka | reverse complement strand
CTAACACAGCAACAACACTGTCGGCCAGAGAGAGAGTCTGCGTTTGTCAGGCAGAAAGACATAAAGGGATAGAAGAGAAGGAGAGAGATACGTGTCCTCTGCAGTAGAGAGGTAGAGAGAGAGAGAGAAGGAGAGAGATACGTGTCCTCTCTAGTAGAGAGGTAGGGAGAGAGAGAAGGAGAGAGATACGTGTCCTCTGTAGTAGAGAGGTAGAGAGAGAGAGAGAAGGAGAGAGATATGTGTCCTCTCTAGTAGAGAGGTAGGGAGAGAGAGAAGGAGAGAGATACGTGTCCTCTGTAGTAGAGAGGTAGAGAGAGAGAGAGAAGGAGAGAGATAGAGAGAGAGAGAGAAGGAGAGAGATACGTGTCCTCTCTAGTAGAGAGGTAGGGAGAGAGAGAAGGAGAGAGATACGTGTCCTCTGTAGTAGAGAGAAGGAGAGAAGTGGGGGGTAAAGAAAGAGAGACAGGGTGATAGAGAGGTGGTGAAAGAGAGACAGGGTGATAGAGAGGTGGAGAAAGAGACAGGATGATAGAGGTGGAGAAAGAGAGACAGGGTGATAGAGAGGTGGTGAAAGAGAGACAGGGTGATAGAGAGGTGGAGAAAGAGACAGGATGATAGAGGTGGAGAAAGAGAGACAGGGTGATAGAGAGGTGGTGAAATAGAGACAGGGTGATAGAGGTGGAGAAAGAGAGACAGGGTGATAGAGGTGGTGAAAGAGAGACAGGGTGATAGAGAGGTGGTGAAAGAGAGACAGGGTGATAGAGGTGGAGAAAGATACAGGATGATAGAGAGGTGGAGA
This sequence comes from Oncorhynchus nerka, assembly GCF_034236695.1. Lineage (NCBI taxonomy): Eukaryota > Metazoa > Chordata > Actinopteri > Salmoniformes > Salmonidae > Oncorhynchus > Oncorhynchus nerka. Next base: position 61,755,930 of record NC_088400.1, on the reverse strand, counting down.
AAGAGAGACAGGATGATAGAGAGGTGGAGAAAGAGAGACAGGGTGATAGAGGTGGAGAAAGAGAGACAGGGTGATAGAGGTGGAGAAAGAGAGACAGGGTGATAGAGGTGGAGAAAGAGAGACAGGGTGATAGAGGTGGAGAAAGAGAGACAGGGTGATAGAGGTGGAGAAAGAGAGACAGGGTGATAGAGGTATTCATATTTATTCTGTCCCTCGAACACAAAGCTACCTTTCAGCCAGTCAGTGACCTCTAACCCCCGACCCCTACACTACCCTGACACGGGGAGGGGGGGGGACTACTGTATTACAAAGGGGGTGAAGAGGTGAAGAGGAAGGGTAGAGGGAAGTTAAAGGGGGACCACTGCATTACATGTAAAGTAGGTGAGGGTGAGGGAGGGGTGAGGGAGAGGTATAGAAAGGGTGGGTGGGTGGGTAGGGGGTGAGAGAAGGAGGACCTTGAAAAAATCAAGGATACCTGAGGTGCGTTCCGTTCGCTTGAACATTTGCAACGTTGAGGAATGGTTTGTACCGAACGACACGTTTCCCCAAAACGTCCTTGTGGGCACTTGAACAGACTTTGAGGTACGTTTGCTCCCGTTTCACAGGTGTGGCTTGAGGAAATGTGTGAAGTATTTTAAGGGCAGTGGCCATGGCTGTATATATTTCCACAACCCCTCCCCGTTTTGAACTGGTCGTTCAGTACAGCAACATTTTGGCTCAATTGAACGATCCAGAACGTAAGAACATACTGAACGCAGCCCAGATGTGCACATCTGAAAGAAGAGTGAGAGAAAGAGGGGTGGAGAGAGGAGGAAGACGAGGAGAAGAGACGTATTGTTTTATCAACAGATGGCCCACACCCCCCGGCAACCCCCTGCTCCCGCATGACAACACACACACACTTACATACACTCCCGACAAAGACTGTGGAGTTAACCAGGCAGAAAACACACCCAGATGGGTAGCTCGGGGTGGAGCTGCTGTACTGAAGGGTGTCACTCCTGTACTGTGAGGTGAACACCCGGGGCCAGTGACAAATACACACACTCTTTGGGAGGTCTCTATGTGATAGGTATATATATATATATCACTAGCTACAGTTACTGTTGATTACATGCACAATGGGGGTCTGAAATGATTGACAGCCTGCATTCTTATTTCGACACCAAACCCACCGCTGGTGGGCGTGGCCAAAGAGCTCTATTTCATATCATTTGACCAAAAACACTGGTTCCAATCCAAGTGGCCATTTCACTGAGCAAACTCCAGGTGTTTACATATGATGACATGAACATAGAGGTCTTTGGCCAATCATAAGCAGAGCAGAACCCCAGACCTACTGTAAAATACAGTGGTGGATCTTTGATGTTATGGGGCTATTTTGCTTCCGCTGGTCCTTGGGGCCCTTGTTAAGGTCAACAGCATCATGACCTTAACCCAGTACCGGAACATTTTAGATAAAAACCTGATTGCCTCTGCCAGGAGGCTGGAAACTTGGTGGCAAAGTGGATCTTCCAGCAAGACAATAAACCCAAAGCACACATCAAAATCCACAAAGAAATGGTTAACTGGCCACGAAATCAACATTCCACACTCAGTCTTAGGACTTGAAACCCATTGAGGTCGGTCCATAAAGCGCAGACGAAGGACATCAAGGATCTGGAAGGGAATCTGTGTGGAGGAATGGTCTAAAATCCCTCCCAAAATGTTCTCTAACTCATCAAACATTTTAGGAAGAGGCTCGGTGCCGTTATCCTCGCAAGGCGGGGTATTGAAAACAGGGATGTCGATCATTTTGACCCCAACCTTTTGGAGAATCGTTTCTATTGCTTTTCAAACAAAATCTCTTTCTCAGCAAAAATTGTATTAGTGTTAAATAATAGAGTTTGCCAATTTTTTAGGAGCAAACATTATAGCTCAGTATTTGAATTATATTTTTTATACACCTTAAAAGGGACAGGCCTGAATACTGCCCCTTCTGGAGGAATTCGGCACCCATATAAACCATGATAAATTTTTGTCAAAAGTTGCTAATATATGCAATTAAAAATTGTTATCGAATAGGAAACACTCTAAAGCTTATAAAACTGTTTAAATTTTGTCTCTAGCTAAAGCAGAAGTCTCAGGGCATGCATTCTCCCAAAGTCTCTCTTGTAATGGGAAAAGTTGCCATCACTTTGACGTCATTGCATACACACTTCCCAAAGAGCTATAACCATGGAAACACGTTCTATGTCTTCAGCGTGAAGCCTGCTTTCGATGAGGCCTGTAACTGTGAGAATCACGTGCTCACGAGACGTTCAGCGTGACCAAACGTCCCGGTGACGCAAAAAAAAAGTTTCACCAATGGGAGATTGGATATTTCTCTCTCTTTCTCCCAGGACAGACTGAACAACGTGTGCTAATCTGTTCGCCCTCACGATTGCTGTAGACCTTTATAACATGCTAAGGCTTAATTATAAACATAGTTTGACAAGTTTACTCGAAATATAATGTATACTTTCGACGTTTTGGTCCGCAGCCACTTGAAATTTGCATACATTTCGACCGAAAAGTGTCTAGTTTGAGAACGGAAAGACACAGACTTGCAAACTGAACGCTAACTTGGTGAGTATTAACCCTTCCACGTCTTCTGAAGCAAGAACAGCCATGGTAAGGGAATATTTACGTCTTCATTTTGGGTTTCTGCCGACTCCATGATAGAGGAGTCAGCATGCTAAATGAGAGCGCCGACTCTCTATTATAGCCTAGTAAACGCCAAATGTAACGTTAAAAATAATTGTAACATAGCAATTGCATTTAGAAGAAGTTTATCTTGCCATACATATGTAAAACATGCATATTTAGTCAAAGTTTATGATGTGTATTCCTTGTTAGCTGACGTTATCTGCCGGAGCTATTTATTTCTCCTGACATTGCAGTAGCATTTTTGAACGATGCATAATTGTAAACAGAGATTTATGGATATATATTGCATATTATTGAAAAAAAAATGAATGTACTGTGTAACATGTTATATTACTGTCATCTGATGAAGATTTCAAAAGGTTAGTGAAATTATTTTTCTTTTAATCCTGCGTTTGTTGATTGCATATTTTTTCCTACTTGGCTATGCTAATGAGGTATGTATGCAGTGGTGGTTGGACATAAATATGTGCTATGTTTTCGCCGTAAAACATTTTAGAAATCTGACTTGCTGGGTAGATAAATAACTTCTTTATCTTTCATTTGAGCCATTTTTCAAGCGATTCTGTGGAGGTTAAATATTTTTAGGATTATTTCTTGCGTTCCCTGCGCCACATTACAGCTCAGGGGGGGTGGGGTGAGTTCCCAAAGGGGAACTAGTAGCTCTAACAGGTTTTAAGGAGTTATTCTGCTGTCCCCATAAGAGAACCCTTTGAAAAAACATTTTGGTTCCAGGTAGAACCCTTTTGGATTCCATGTAGAACCCTTTCCACAGAGAGTTCTACCGTGTATGGAACTCAAAAGGGTTCTACCTTGAACCCAAAAAGGTTCCCCTATGGGGACAGCAGAAGAACCCTTTCGGGAAGCCTATTTTCTTTTTCTATCAATGGTGCTCATAATCCCTGAGGAATGACCATGTCACACCCTGATCTGTTCCACCTGTCCTTGTGATTGTCTCCACCCCCTCCGGGTGTTGCTTATTTTCCCCAGTGTATTTATCTCTGTGTTTCCTGTCTCTCTGTGCCAGTTCGTCTTGTATGTTCAAGTCAACCAGCGTGGTTTTTCTTCTAATAGTCCTCCTGGTTTTAACCTTTGCCTGTTTTCTGGACTCCATTCTGCCTGCCCTGACCTCGAGCCAGCCTGACCATTCTGCCTACCCTGACCTCGAGCCAGCCTGACCATTCTGCCTACCCTGACCTCGAGCCAGTCTGACCATTCTGCCTACCCTGACCTCGAGCCAGTCTGACCATTCTGCCTACCCTGACCTCGAGCCAGTCTGACCATTCTGCCTACCCTGACCTCGAGCCAGTCTGACCATTCTGCCTACCCTGACCTCGAGCCAGCCTGACCATCCTGCCTGCCCTGACCTCGAGCCAGTCTGACCATTCTGCCTGCCCTGACCTCGAGCCAGCCTGACCATCCTGCCTACCCTGACCTCGAGTCAGCCTGACCATCCTGCCCGCCCTGACCTCGAGTCAGCCTGACCATCCTGCCCGCCCTGACCTCGAGCCAGCCTGACCATTCTGCCTGCCCTGACCTCGAGTCAGCCTGACCATCCTGCCCGCCCTGACCTCGAGTCAGCCTGACCATCCTGCCCGCCCTGACCTCGAGCCAGCCTGCCACTCTGTACCTCCTGGACTCTGAACTGGTTTTGACCTTTTGCCTGTCCAGGACCATTCTCTTGACTACCCCTTTTGGATTGTTAATAAACACCTTGGACTCTAATCATCTGCCTCGTGTGTCTCGCCTTGTGCCCTGATAGGCCATGCTTTATCCCTCTACTTCATTCTCCATCATTCTCCTTCATTATCTTTCTACATGCCCTTCTCTCTCTCACGCTCTCTCTGCTGCAGATCGATGTGATGTTTTTACGGGATGCACTCTGCAGAGGGGAGGGATGGGGAGAGGGAGAGGAGAGGGAGAAAGGAGGTTTATAAATGACCTGCCTTTCTCCACTTGCCTCTAACCAGACAGACACGGATGGCTGTGCACTTCAACACATACCTACCAATATAGCCACAGACACAGACAATCGCCCCAGGGTGTCTGGTTGTCCAACCCCCCCAAATAACTCTCCATTAAACCTCAATCAATCCCACCCGACCTCTCACCTTTCACCCCTGGCTACCTGTGACTTCCACCCTGCCCAGTGGTTGACAGGGCGGCACTGAATATTCCTTCAACCATGTAGTATATAAAACCATGTGCCCTGTATTCCCACAGTAACATTTAGATTGTCATGTAGTATGTTGTTAATGTTGAGGCATCGTGACATACTGGGAAACGACTGATGGATGAGTAAATAACCACGTTTATAGACCGTTAGGTCTGCCATCTCTCAGTAAGGTGACGTTGACATTAGGCTACTCCTCTGGCATCTCTCAGTAAGGTGACGTTGACATTAGGCTACTCCTCTGGCATCTCTCAGTAAGGTGACGTTTACATTAGGCTACTCCTCTGGCATCTCTCAGTAAGGTGACGTTTACATTAGGCTACTCCTCTGGCATCTCTCAGTAAGGTGACGTTTACATTAGGCTACTCCTCTGCCATCTCTCAGTAAGGTGACGTTTACATTAGGCTACTCCTCTGGCATCTTGTGGAACACAGACAGACAGACAGACTTGTCACAGATTGGGGATCATTGTGTGCTACTGTATGTGTGTCATTGAGTGTGTGATTGTGTGTCTGTCTACGAGCCGATAAAGTCGTTGTTTCTGCTCAGGCGATCACATAAGACAGCTGTCCCATTTGAGTGACGTATCACCCTGAAGACAGACTCTGGTCAGGACCCCTCCCTTTCAGGACCACACACACACACACCATAGACCGAAACACACGAACAACCTGTGTACACACACACACACACACACACACACACACACACACACACTATCAACCTCATCATAAACACACACTCAGCCAGTAATCTACTAACTGCAGTGACTAATATTGTCTTAAAAGTTGTACATGTTGACATATCAGAGGCCACATCTGACTCAGAGAGACAGCAGAGGGAAGGGGGGTGTAATCACACCATCTCAGGAACAGTTGACATCTGACTCAGAGAGACAGCAGATGGAAGGGGAGGGGGGTGTAATCACACCATCTCAGGAACAGTTGACATCTGACTCAGAGAGACAGCAGAGGGAAGGGGGGTGTAATCACACCATCTCAGGAACAGTTGACATCTGACTCAGAGAGACAGCAGATGGAAGGGGAGGGGGTGTAATCACACCATCTCAGGAACAGTTGACATCTGACTCAGAGAGACAGCAGATGGAAGGGGAGGGGGTGTAATCACACCATCTCAGGAACAGTTGACATCTGACTCAGAGAGACAGCAGATGGAAGGGGAGGGGGGTGTAATCACACCATCTCAGGAACAGTTGACATCTGACTCAGAGAGACAGCAGAGGGAAGGGGGGTAATCACACCATCTCAGGAACAGTTGACATCTGACTCAGAGAGACAGCAGAGGGAAGGGGGGGTGTAATCACACCATCTCAGGAACAGTTGACATCTGACTCAGAGAAACAGCAGAGGGAAGGGGGGGGGGGTGTAATCCCACCATCTCAGGAACAGTTGACATCTGACTCAGAGAGACAGCAGAGGGAAGGGGGGGGGGTGTAATCACACCATCTCAGGAACAGTTGACATCTGACTCAGAGAAACAGCAGAGGGAAGGGGGGTGTAATCACACCATCTCAGGAACAGTTGACATCTGACTCAGAGAGACAGCAGATGGAAGGGGGGGGGTGTAATCACACCATCTCAGGAACAGTTGACATCTGACTCAGAGAGACAGCAGAGGGAAGGGGGGTGTAATCCCACCATCTCAGGAACAGTTGACATCTGACTCAGAGAGACAGCAGAGGGAAGGGGGTGTAATCACACCATCTCAGGAACAGTTGACATCTGACTCAGAGAAACAGCAGAGGGAAGGGGGGGTGTAATCACACCATCTCAGGAACAGTTGACATCTGACTCAGAGAGACAGCAGATGGAAGGGGGGGGGTGTAATCCACCATCTCAGGAACAGTTGACATCTGACTCAGAGAGACAGCAGAGGGAAGGGGGGTGTAATCACACCATCTCAGGAACAGTTGACATCTGACTCAGAGAAACAGCAGAGGGAAGGGGGGTAATCACACCATCTCAGGAACAGTTGACATCTGACTCAGAGTGACAGCAGATGGAAGGGGGGGGGGGGGGGGGTGTAATCACACCATCTCAGGAACAGTTGACATCTGACAGTCTTTCAGCTTCTGGGGGAGGGAGGGAATTAAGGAGAGAAAAGAGGGAGGGAGAAAAGAGGAGAATGGGAGAGAGCAAGAGAAGGGGATGGATGGAGTGTGGGAGTGAGAGAAAAAGAGGGAGACAGAGAGAGAGAGGTGTGGAGGAGGGAGAAGACAGAAGGAGGGAGAGAGGGAATTTAAATAAATCAGACATCAGGTAATGGACGACAGGCCAAAGAAAAGGGAGGAAGAGAAGGAGGAGACGGAGGAGGATGAAGAGGGGGAAAAGGGAGAGACTCAGGGTCAGGGGTGAATGAGACAGGCTGGAGCTCTGTGTGTGTGCGTGTGCGTATGCGTGTGTGTGTGTGTGTGTGTGTGTGAGTGATTTAGGACCTCTTAACGCTGCAACAGACAAATGAACTACAACCACATAAATAAGGACTGTAATAAACTCACAGACCTGCAGCCTCTCTCTCACTCTCTCTCTCTCTGGCTCTCTCTCTGTCTCTCTCTCTCTCTGTCTCTCTCTCTCTCTCTCTGTCTCTCTCTCTCTGTCTCTCTCTCTCTCTCTCTCTCTCTCTCTCTCTCTCTCTCTCTATCTCTTTCCCTCTCTTTTCACTGAAATATCTATCGGTAAGTGGAGAGAAGACAAGGGGGTGTGACTCTATAGGTAATGGGGTCGTGGTGACGATAACAGGGTTAATCAGGTAAGGAGGAGGAGCATATGCTTACCGTAGCAACCTCAGAGACAGCTGTAGATCGATTCTTGTCTCCTCTTATAACCTTGAACTCTCCCTCCCGCCCTCCCTCCCTCTCTCCCTCCCTCCTTCTCTCCCTCTCTCCTTCTCTCCCTCTCTCCCGCCCTCCCTCTCTCTCTCTCTCCCTCCCTCCCACCCTCCCTCTCTCTTTCTCTCCCTCTCCTCCTCTCTCCCTCTCTCCCACCCTCCTTCTCTCCCTCTCTCCCGCCCTCCCTCTCTCTCTCTCTCTCTCTCCTCCCTCCCACCCTCCCACTCTCTTTCTCTCCCTCTCTCCTTCTCTCCTTCTCTCCCTCCCTCCCTCTCTCCCACCCTCCTTCTCTCCTTCTCTCCCTCTCTCCCGCCCTCCCTCTCTCTCTCTCTCTCCCTCCCTCCTCCTCTCCCCTCTCTCCTTCTCTCCCTCTCTCCCGCCCTCCCTCTCTCTCTCTCTCTCTCTCTCTCTCTCTCTCCCTCCCTCCCACCCTCCCTCTCTCTTTCTCTCCCTCTCTCCTTCTCTCCCTCTCTCCTTCTCTACCTCCCTCCCTCCCTCCTTCTCTCCCCTCTCTCTCCCACCCTCCCTCTCTCCCTCTCTGCAGTAACATTCCATTAAAGGTGATAATACAATCAGCAAGGTGATGCACTCAGCAGATTATGGGTGTTTGGCAGGAGCGGTGTGTGTGTGTGTGTGTGTGTGTGTGTGATCATGGAGCTGCTGATACACTGAGTATACCAAACATTATGAACACCTTCCTTCCAGTATTTTTTATTGGAATTTTACATTTTTCACCCATATTAAGAGATACAACAACAGAGACAAAGCAACATGAAAAAAACAGCACTCACTTACACATACCTACGTTGCATATACACATATATATGCATACACACATACATACATACCACACACACCCATACATACGTACACCATTTTCCTCTTCCCGCTTGGTGCTTCTCTCACTCCATCCCCATCATTGCGTCTCTCAATACATACATTTTAAACAAACTTACAAAACAGAAATTAAACAAAAAAGCTCAGTTTAAACCAAGAGGTTAAGTTCCACACATGGAACGTACAGTGTAGTTCTGAAATACATAGATCCCCCACCATTCTAAGAGAATCCTTGCAGCATAATAGCTAATACCTCAGGTTCTAGGTCATTTAGATAAGGTTCCCATACTTTGTAGAACTGGTCTGTTTTCGAATGCAATGTACATGTCAGATATTCCAGAGGCACCCATTCAAATAGTATATTATGCCAATCTTTAATAGAAGGAACCTTATCACTAATCCACTATAAAAGGATGTTTTTCCTCGCTGCGAAGGTAAGGATGTTGTAAAGCCTCCTTTTACCCACAGAAGTAACATGCCTACTAGGGAGACCCGACAGTAAAGAAACTGGGCCCAATTCTAGATCAACCCCTAGGATCTTTTCAATTTCTTGCAGAACACCAGACCAGTATCTTTGTATTTTGGTACATGACCATAAACAATGTGTTAGGGTGCCTGTATCAGTTTTGCATTTAAGACACTGAGGGGAAGAGGAAGTGGGGCTAAAAGCATGTCTGCGATTTGGGGATATATGCAATCTGTGTATTATTCTTAACTGGATTGCTCTAGTACGATTACATATAGATATTGTTTTTGCATATCTCCAAATGTCCTCCCACATCTCTTCGTCAATAGTAACAGACAATTCTTTCTCCCACACTTGTTTCGCCCTCTGTGTGTTGACAGCGGAAAAGGACCTTAAAAGCATCATAAAACAGACTTACAGACATTTTCCTTTGTGGGGGAAAAAAAGTGTTCGTTCAATGACAGACACATCAGGGTTCCCAGTTAAGGTGGTGCTCTTCAGAATATAATGTCTTACTTGTAGGAAGCGGAAAGAGTCCTGCTTTGGGAGTCGATATTTCTCGACCATCTGCTCAAATGACAAACAAATCGTATCAGCAAATAAGTCATTTAGTCTGCGTATGCCCTTATTAAGCCATAAGTTAAAGCCAGCATCCAGCAATCCTGGACTGAAATCTGGGTTGTTAAGAATTGGGGTAAGAGCAGAGGTTAATTTGGACCTTCCCGGGAAGCGTTGAACTGACCTCCGTACTTTGAGTGTGTTAAGTGTAACGGGATTATTGCAGTGATCTTCTACAGACTTGAAACTTCTGAAAAATAAAAGATCCTGTAAGGGGTATTTTGAAAGAGAGGTCTCAATGTCTAACCAAATAGAGATGAACACCTTCCTAATATTGAGTTGCCCTCAGAACAGCCTCAATTTGTCAGGGCATGAACTCTACAAGTTGTCAAAAGCGTTCCACAGGGATGCTGGCCCATGTTGACTCTAATGCTTCCCACAGTGGTGTCAAGTTGGCTGGATGTCATTTGGGTGGTGGACCATTCTTGATACACATGGAAAACTGTTGAGCGTGAAAAACCCAGCAGCGTTGCAGTTCTTGACACAAACCGGTGCGCCTTCCACCTACTACCGTACCCCGTTCAAAGGCACTTAAATATTTTGTCTTGCCCCTTCACCCTCTGAATGGCACACATACACAATCCATGTCTCAATTGTCTCAAGGCTTAATAAAAAATCCTTCCTTAACCTGTCTCCTCCCCTTCATCTACACCGATTGAAGTGGATTTAACATGTGACATCAATAAGGGATCATAGCTGTCACCTGGATTCACCTGGTCAGTCTACGTCACGGAAAGAGCAGGTGTTCTTAATGTTTTATACAGTCAGTGTATAAGTCAGATCTGTCAGAAAGGCCAGTAGGGTTAGTTCCACTGGTACCAAACACCTGGCAGTGAACACACACACACACACACACACATCAGGGAGTCTATTGAGCTATTGTAGTAGATTAGTTATGATTAGTATAATGACTTCCATTTGCGTATTCAGTACAGTTCAGGTTATTTAAAGCTGGAGCTCCTTTCGGTCCCTTGTGTCTCAGAACACATTAATGATTCATCTGAGACTGTTCTGAACCAGCTAAAACACACCATGGCAAGTTAGACCCCATCACACACAGAGAGGCAGCAGCCTGGCGGATTAACCTGAGTGTGTATTGTGTGCATGAGTGTATGCGTGCGTGCGTGAGTGTGCGTGCGTGCGTGAGTGTGTGTATTCAAGCCTAATTTCGAGCAGTTGGCTAATTATCACATTCTCTCTGATCTTGGATTAAACTACAGTCAAACCCCAGAAACGCCATGGCAACCAGGCTCCATGGCAACGCCATGGAGACAGAGCGCCATGGAAACAGCAGACTAAATAAGCAGCACATTAAAGGAGGTGTAAAATAGCCTACTAAATGGGATAACAACAAAAAATGTTTCTTTATTTATCCTTTATATAACTAGGCAAGTCAGCTAAGAACAAATTCTTATGTACAATGACGGTCTACCCCGGCCAAACCCTAACCCGGATGACGCTGGGCCTATTGTGTGCTGCCCTGTGGGACTCCCAATCGCGGCCGATTGTGATACAGTATGGAATGGAACCAGGGTCTGTAGTGACACCTCTAGCACTGAGATGCAGTGCCTTAGACCGCTGCGCCGCTCGGGAACCCCATACCTAACCCTTTAGATTTTAGCACCTTGAGGTTGCTGGGAGACGGTGTTTTTGTTGAGAAAACAACTGAGGACACTGGGAGTTGGTGTTCGTAGTGAGTGTGAAAGACAGCTGTAAAGATGGAGAGCTACTCCCTTCAGACAGAGAGAGGGGAGAGAGAGAAAGAGAGGGGAGAGAGAGAAAGAGAGCGAGAGAGGCCGGCCGGCCGGGGGCATGTACCAGGGATGAAGAGATCGGAGATTGTGGGGGAGGAAAAAGAGAGACAAGCGAGACGGGAGATGGAGCGACGGAGAGAGGCAGAGCTGATGCAGCTCTAAGCAGAAGGAATGCGGTTGGTTCTGCTGAAAATAGGTCACACATCTCAAGCGACTGCTCTCTCTCTCCTCTCCAATGAATCAGCATACACTCTATGCATGACTATAACATACCCTTCCCGCTTTACACTACACACTAAACACTAAACTACACAACAGTCTTTCCCTGAGTTTAATATCCAGGCAGGGTGCCCAGGCCCCTTACGCAACATCTAAATCCTCTGGCATGAAAATGACCAATTGCACCAATAGAAGCCCAACTCATCCTTATAGGCAGGGGCCAACAGAGAGAGGCACCGCCTATACATCTGTAGGGGAAGCACTGACACACATTACACAGAAGTCAACAGAGAGAGAAAGAGAGTGAGAGACACACACACACAAGGACACAGACTTTCGCACCACTGATCTAAATATGAGGGGGGGTTGTGCCACAGAAGGAGAATGTCACCTGACATTTCACGCTCGGGTTGCCAGTGTGGCGTCAGGTTTTCTGCCTGGGTTGCCAGGTTTAGAGACTAAAGCTGGAATCCCGCACTCGGTTGAGATCTGGACCCCATCGCCATCTCTCTCTCTGTCCAGAGAGAAAGGGGGAAGGAATAGAGGGAGAGATACTGGACAGGGGGATGACAGAGAGAGAGGAAGGAAGGAAGGGATGATAGATAGAGAGAGAGAGAGAGAGAGAGAGAGAGAGAGAGAGAGAGAGAGAGAGAGAGAGGGGAACTGTATGAGGGAGGGACAGCTGCCTGCTCTGAGGGAGAGATGGAGGGATCATGAAGGAATGAAAATAAATGAAATGATGATGAAAAGGACCCCCAGAGGGTTGGTCTCTGCCGGCTAAATAAGTCCTGTGTATGTGTGTGTGTGTGCGTGCGTGCGTGTGTCCTCTGTCTAATTCATCATGATGTAAAGAGTGGGGGTCTGGCAGCCATAACTCATTCAGAACAGACCTTTTAATAAGAGTGAATATATTAGTTCATAGTGTACACACACACAAACACGCTGCAGGCATGGACACATGCACATACACACAATATGTGCCACTCTCGTGCTTACAGTGAATCAATATGGCACAGTATAGAGTTTACCCCAGCCACTGGGTTTGACAGACAGACAGAGAGAGAGAGAGAGAGAGAGAGAGAGAGAGAGAGAGTTGCATCCCTGTCTCACCCCACAGCGCTGTGGAAAGAAATGTGTGTTTTTTGCTAAATTTAACCAAACAACAAGTGTGCAGTTAAAATTGGCAAAAACACACACATTTCTTTCCACAGCGCTGTGGGGTGAGACAGGGATGCAGCTTAAGCCCCACCCTCTTCAACATATATATCAACGAATTGGCGAGGGCACAAGAACAGTCTGCAGCACCCGGCCTCACCCTTCTAGAATCTGAAGTCAAATGTCTACTGATTGCTTATGATCTGGTGCTTCTGTCCCCAACCAATGAGGGCCTACAGCAGCACCTAGATATTCTGCACAGATTCTGTCAAACTTGGGCCCTGACAGTAAATCTCAGTAAGACAAAAATAATGGTGTTCCAAGAAAGGTCCAGTTGCCAGGACCATAAATACAAATTCCCTCTAGACAGCATTGCCCCTAGAGCACACGAAAACTATACATACCTCGGCCTAAACATCAGCGCCACAGATAACTTCCACAAAGCTGTGAACAAGCTGAGAGACAAGGCAAGAAGGGCATTCTATGCCATCAAAAGGAACATAAAATTCGACATACCAATTAGGATCTGGCTAAAAAATACTTGAATCAGTCATAGAACCCATTGCCAATTATGGTTGTGAGGTCTGGGGTCTGCTCACCAACCAATAATTCACAAAATGGGACAAACACCAAATTGAGACTCTGCATGCAGAATTCTGCAAAAATATCCTCAGTGTACAATGTAAAACACCAAATAATGCATGCAGAGCAGAATTAGGTCGATACCCACTAATTATCAAAATCCAGAAAAGAGCCGTTAAATTCTACAATCACCTAAAAGGAAGCGATTCCCAAACCGTCCATAACAAAGCCATCACCTTACAGAGAGATGAACCTGGAGAAGAGTCCCCTAAGCAAGCTGGTTCTGGGGCTCTGTTCACAAACACAAACAGACCCAACAGAGCCCCAGGACAGCAACACAACCAAATCATGAGAAAACTAAAAGATAATTACTTGACAGATTGCAAAGAATGAACAATAAACAGTGCAAACTATGATGCTTTTTGTCCCTAAACAGAGAGCACACAATGGCAGAATGCCTGACCACTGTAACTGACCCAAACTTAAGGAAGGCTTTGACTATAGACAGACTCAGTGAGCATAGCCTTGCTCTCAAGAGAAGACACACTGCCCACAAAATGAGGTGGAAACCGAGCTGCACTTCCTAACCTCCCGCCAAATGTATGACCATATTAAAGACACATATTTCCCTCAGATTACACAGATCCACAAAGAATTTGAAAACAAACCCAATTTTGATAAACTTGTCACGTTCTGACCTTTATTTCCTTTGTTTTGTATTTATTTAGTATGGTCAGGGCGTGAGTTGGGTGGGCAGTCTATGTTTGTTTTTCTATGTTTTGGGGTATTTCTATGTTTCGGCCTAGTATGGTTCTCAATCAGAGGCAGGTGTCATTAGTTGTCTCTGATTGAGAATCATACTTAGGTAGCCTGGGTTTCACTGTGTGTTGGTGGGTGATTGTTCCTGTCTCTGTGTTTTGCACCAGACAGGGCTGTTTTTGGTTTTCCACGTTTATTGTTTTGTAGTGTTCGTGTTTATCTTTGTTTATTAAACATGAATCAATATAATCACGCTGCGTTTTGGTCCGCCTCTACTTCACCCCAAGAGAACCGTTACGAAACTCCCATATCTACTGGGTGAAATACCACTGTGTGCCATCACAGCAGCAAGATGTATGACCTTTTGCCACAAGAAAAGGGCAACCAGTGAAGAACAAACACCATTGTAAATACAACCCATATTTATGTTTATTTATTTTCCCTTTTGTACTTTAACTATTTGCACATAATATGAGATTTGAAATGTCTTTATTCTTTTGGAACTTCTGTGAGTGTAATGTTTACTGTAAATTTGTACTGTTTATTTCAGTTTTGTTCATTATCTACTTCACTTGCTTTAGCAATGTTAAAATATGTTTCCCATGCCAATAAAGCCCCTTAAATTGAATTGAGAGAGAGAGAGAGAGAGGTAAAGGAGATGGGGAGCAAGAGAGAGAAAGAAGACTGGAATGAATGTCCAACACGTCACACAGTGTCATCTTGACAATGTGTATTTATGTGGTGGGGGACACTAGGACCCCTATCGGCCAGGCCTCCCCTTCCACTGTTGCCGAGGGATACGGAGGTGTGATGTGTTGAGTCACAGTGTAGAGAATTTACTACATCTGTAACAACACCCATGGAGACAGACAGACACACACACACACACACACACACACACACACTACCGGTCCAAAGTTTTAGAACCTCATTTGTCCGTTTTTTATTGAAATACACACAGTTTAATCTCTTAATGTACTCTGAAACTAAAGCATAGAACAGATAGACAATTGGAGACAAAAATGAAATCATGAAATAGTTATTTTGAACAAAATTGTATCTACATTTTTGACTTTTGATAAAAGTAGCCACCTTTTGCTGACGTAACAGCCGAACACACATTCTTTCTACAACGGAAATCAAATATCGTTCAGAAAGTTCTTCCCAACACTGTTGCAGAAGTTCCCACAAATGTGTTGCACTTGTAGGTTGCTTTGCTTTCACCCTTCTTCCCAGTTCATCACAAACCAGCTCGACGAGGTTGAAGTCTGGAGACTGTGCTGGCCATTCCACGATTTGAAGCCTACCGTCTTGTTCTTTTCCTCTAAGGTAGTTCTGACGTAGCCTGGAGGCATGTTCTGGGTCATTATCTTGAGGTAGGATGAACCCCATAGCCTGGAGGTATGTTCTGGGTCATTATCTTGCTGTAGGATGAGCCCTATAGCCTGGAGGCATGTTCTGGGTCATTATCTTGCTGTAGGATGAACCCTATAGCCTGGAGGTATGTTCTGGGTCATTATCTTGAGGTAGGATGAACCCCATAGCCTGGAGGTATGTTCTGGGTCATTATCTTGCTGTAGGATGAACCCTATAGCCTGGAGGCATGTTCTGTGTCATTATCTTGCTGTAGGATGAACCCTATAGCCTGGAGGCATGTTCTGGGTCATTATCTTGCTGTAGGATGAACCCTATAGCCTGGAGGCATGTTCTGGGTCACTATCTTGCTGTAGGATGAACCCTATAGCCTGGTGGCATGTTTTGGGTCATTATCTTGCTGTAGGATGAACCCTATAGCCTGGAGGTATGTTCTGGGTCATTATCTTGCTGTAGGATGAACCCTATAGCCTGGAGGTATGTTATGGGTCATTATCTTGCTGTAGGATGAACCCTATAGCCTGGAGGTATGTTCTGGGTCATTATCTTGCTGTAGGATGACCCCTATAGCCTGGAGGCATGTTCTGGGTCATTATCTTGCTGTAGGATGAACCCTATAGCCTGGAGGTATGTTCTGGGTCATTATCTTGCTGTAGGATGAACCCTATAGCCTGGAGGTATGTTCTGGGTCATTATCTTGCTGTAGGATGAACCCTATAGCCTGGAGGTATGTTCTGGGTCATTATCTTGCTGTAGGATGAACCCTATAGCCTGGAGGCAAGTTCGGGGTCATTATCTTGCTGTAGGATGAACCCTATAGCCTGGAGGCATGTTCTGGGTCATTATCTTGCTGTAGGATGAACCCTATAGCCTGGAGGTATGTTCTACATTTACATTACATTTAAGTCATTTAGCAGACGCTCTTATCCAGAGTTCTGGGTCATTATCTTGCTGTAGGATAAACCCTATAGCCTGGAGGCATGTTCTGGGTCATTATCTTGCTGTAGGATGAACCCTATAGCCTGGAGGCATGTTCTGGGTCATTATCTTGCTGTAGGATGAACCATATAGCCTGGATGTATGTTCTGGGTCATTATCTTGCTGTAGGATGAACCCCATAGCCTGGAGGCATGTTCTGGGTCATTATCTTGCTGTAGGATGAACCCCATAGCCTGGAGGTAAGTTCTGGGTCATAATCTTGCTGTAGGAAGAACCCCTGACCAACTAGGTGCACAACAGAGGGTATTGCAAGGCACTGCAAAATGCTGTGGTAGCCATTATGGGTCAGGGTGCCACTCACTCTGTGCAAGTCGTCGACTCTGGTTCCAGCAAAAGAGCCCCAGACCATCACGCTTCCTTCCTCCTCCTCCGATTTCATCGGTCCATAAGACCGTCTTCCAGTCTTCAGTAGTCCACTGGCGGTGCTTCGTGGCCCAGGCAAGCCTCTTTTTCTTATTTTGCCATCTTAGCAATGGCTTTCATACTGTCACTCGACCTGTCAAACCTGCAGCTCGAAGTCTCCTCTTCACAGTTGAAACTGAGATTTGCTGACTTCGGCCAGTGTTAAGAGGTGCTTGAAGCTGTTGTCCTGTGAGCCGCCAATCAGGCAAGCTGTTGTCCTGTGAGCCGCCAATCAGGCAAGCTGTTGTCCTGTGAGCCGCCAATCAGGCAAGCTGTTGACTCTCAGAAACTTGTCTTCTGATTCTGTTGTGGCTTTGGGTCTGCCAGACCTCCTCCTGTCAGAGTTTTCAAGTGCCTTTTGATGGTGTAGGAAACTGTACGCACTGTCACCTTGGCTTTCTGTGCAATTTCTCTAAAGGGAAGATCTACACTTAAGGGTTATAATGGTCTGTCGGTCTTCCTTTGTTAATTGCCTTTTCCTCACCATTATGATAGCAGTATACTACTTCCTGCAGTACAATACAGTGAAAATAATGCTTAAGAGGTTGTAGTAACAGTCTGTCCCAACACTGCTTTTATACAGACAGAGGGTTTGAGAATAATCAACAAAAGTTGGGACACCTGTAGGAATTGTTAGCGTCAACTTTCAAGGCTTAATTTACGTCCATCGCTGCAGAACAGCTGTAAGTTGTTAACCCTTTACTTGTTCCCTGAAAAAGGCTTTTTTTTTTTTTATAACTCTGAAATGTACCTTATTTTTCAGTTTTTGGTAACCCAAACTTTTTTTAAATGTTTTTTTTTTTAAACCTCTGGCAGTTTACCTCTTACCTTTATACCATTTCAGGTTATTCACTGGACTTTCAATAAAATGTCAATAAAAACTGGGAAAATGGGGTGTTCTAAAACTTTTGACTGGTAGTGTACACGCACACAGAATGAATGACGTCACAGTGAGAAGGGGCGGTTGTTAAAGTTATATCAGATCGAGATAAACAAGGATGGAGGTAAGTAGCCTACAGTTAGAGGATAACACATTAATGCACAGACGAGACAAGCCGTGTGTGTGTGTGTGTGTGTGTGATGTGTTTGTTTGTGTTTGAAATGAAACCACAACACCATGACGGAATGACTTAGAAAGAGGGAGGAGATAGAGGTGAGGAGAAAAGAGGAGGGAAGAAAGGAGAAAGAAGATGAGGAGGAGGTGGTAAGGTTGGCACCATTCATCCCCAGGCCTGAATGGGGTGAATTGGGGAAGAATGCCGCCTTTATGTGTTAGAAACAAAGAACACACCAACCATGTGTAACAGTGTAGCTTCCTTCCCTCTCCTCACCCCTACCTGGGCTCGAACCAGAGACCCTCTGCACACATCGACAACTGACACCCAGGAAGCATCGTTACCCATCGCGCCACAAAAGTCAGGGCCCTTGCAAACCAAGGGAAACAACTACTTCACGGTCTCAGAGCAAGTAATGACACCGATTGAAACGCTATTAGCGCGCACCACCGCTAACTAGCTAGCCATTTCACATCGGTTACACATGTCTAAACCTATTAGGCTTAGATTGTCACAACAACCTGTCAATATATTAACGTATAATAGATTATCCTGCAGAAAACACATGTAGTTTATGGAATAAGGTTTTCTACTGGGCCAAACTCAGTGGGCTAGCAAACTGGTGACCGGACGAGAGCTCTGTTAGGCCGCCGGCAAAGAGACGAGCGAAAAGTCGTAAATTAGTTTATTGATCTGGGAGAATCGGTAACAACGCAATTTAAACACCAAGACATGAGAGATTCTCTCTCTCTGCAGTGACGGAATCCAGCGCTACGTAAAAGGAGGGACGGGGGATGTTTCATCAATCATTTAATAGCAGATGTCAGGATAGACGGAGAGAGAGAGATTTCCATATTGTTACAAACACTGTACATGGTTTATAATATAACATTTGAAACGCATTTGAAACGTTTATGAGTGCAATGTTTACTGTAAATATTTTATTTTTTGAATTGTTGATGTTGTGTTTTGTTTATTTCACTTGCTTTGACAAGGTAAACGTATGTTTCCCATGCCTATAAAAAACCCTTTGAATTGACTTGAGAGAGAGATTCGGACATGGAGTTAATAATCCGTAATAACAACCATAGCCATCGCTACTCGCTGTCTCACCTACAGTCAATTCGTATCCTTCCATTTCGCCTTCATCGTACAGAAGCACCCACCCTCTCATTTCCCCCCTCTCTCCACCCCCCTCCTCAAATCCCGCAATAGCCACACCTCCCATCCTCCTTCTCCGAGACACAGCCCCACACAGCCACCCCAGAGAAGGTAGAAAGACCCCCCCCCCCCCCTGATCATACTCGTATAGACACTAATACCCCAGTAGGTTAGTAGCTTGACTAGTAACGATACCACGCTTTTCTCCCTTAACAGATTGGTCTTAATCCGAAATGCAGCATTATGGAAAGACTAGCCTATTTTCTGATCAGCCTGCATTAAGCCAATTAGGGCTACTCCTCTCCTCCTCTGAGAGAATGGACAGATGAGGATGGCAGTGCAGGCTACATTATGAGTGGCGTGGTGCCATTTTAGCACATCCTGACAGTAGACTGTTGTCTAATATGATAGGTAGGCTAGTATTCACGTGTGTTGATGACATTGGCCTACATTTAGAGAGAGAGCGAGCGAGCGAGAAAGCAAATGTTTTCGATATTGTGACACGTAACCTACACCTACTATATTTTCTCCCGTAGCCTACCCGAATAGTTTTATTATGCTTGTGTCTGTCGAGGGTCGGCCATATATGGATTCTTGTTGAACCACCATCATAGCCTACACCAAATAAAATGTCAAAACGATATTCACACAACGGGTCTTATGACAGGCTACCATGTCATTTCATATTTCTATCCCTAGGCCAAACAGTACCGGGGAAATATAATGTTAAACGGGGGAAAAGCGATTCTCTCATCCCAGCTTACCTCTGCGAAAAACGCCTCCATTCTTCTCTATGTTGCTGCCCGGCGCTCGTGAAGTCAATCGGTGGGCAGACGCGTGCCGGTGTTAACGGGGAGCTAAATTACAGCGGGCATCGGGCGAGCTCCGGGCGGGTGGTGGTCCTGTTCGGTGGTGATTTCCATTCATTTGTAAACGTCCCGATTTAAATCCGGACGGCTACAATCCCTGATGTGTGTTCCCACCCAACGTGAACACAGAGAGAGTAAGAGAGAGAGAGGACACACACACCTCTTCTCCGTGTGTACCGTTATAAAAAAAGTCAGATAAATCCCGAACAGGGAATCCAACGGTTCCCTCTTCAGTCCTGGCCCTGAACTGACGGACTCCACCGAGACGCAACCGAGTGTATGTTTGTGTGAAAACGAATAATGGTAAGGATAATGATTATGAGAGACAGAGTGAGGTAGCAACGTTTTCATCGCTTGTACATATTTATCCAAACTCTTTGACGCCACCACAACAGATGACATGTTATCCTCGTCTAAGGAATTATGTTTGTTTCTGAAGAGGAAGAAAATAACAGGATGTAAACAGAGCTGGGAGTCACACACGCGCGCGCACACACACAGTTAATCATTGGGCCAATAACCGAAAAGTTGCTGGATCGAATCCCCGAGCTGACAAGGTAAAAATCTGCCAATCTGCCGCCTGAGCAAGGCAGTTAACCCACTGTTTCCTGGGCATCGAAGACGTGGATGTTGATTATGGCAGTCCCCCGCAACTCTCTGATTCAGAGGGGTTGGGTTAAATGTGGAAGACACATTTCAGTTGAAGGCATTCAGTTGTACACTTGACTAGGTATCCCCCTTTCCCTTTCATTATGTGCACTTTCCCAAAAAGCCACCATTTGTGGACTACCTGGGACAGAAACCGCCCTCAGGGCCAGAAGAGATACTATGCCCTCTCCCTCCCATCTCTCTCTATCTGTCTCTCTCAGTCTCTCTGCATGTGTATGCCCTTTAGGCATGTCACATGTTGTCTGTGGGAAATCCCATCGCTCACAATGTCAAAGCCAATCAGTTTTAGGGGAAATGGCTGTAAATATATATTTTTATCAACCTCTCTCTTTCTCTCTCTACTACGTTGTTTATCTTTTCTGTCTAGATACACATTTATAACCGTCTGAAATAAGAGACAAAAAGAGAGAGGACACCGACAGGCTATTCATCTGAGAGAGTGAGCACAGAGACAGAGCGAGAGATAGAGGGAAAACTATCCAACTCTGGTTCTGGAAAGTTACCCGGTGTGCAGGGTTTCATTCCAGCCCTGCAGTAACACACCTGGTTCAGCTAATTATGGCCCAGACAGAGAAAACCTTGATTAGTTTAATATTTGAATCAGGTGTGTTTGTGATGCGCAAGAACAAAAGCTTATTTATTGTGAGTCGCTCTGGATAAGAGCATCTAAAGAAAATGACTCAAATGTCTGTGACTGGTGCGAATTAGCCAGTGGGGAGAGAAGCTTGTATCAGATCAGTTATAAGAAACAGCATCTTCAGATTTGAACCTTACATGGTCACATATTTTCAAGAAGTGGAAACCTTCCGTTGACAGTTGAGAAGAAGCAAGAGGCAGGCCTATGACGCAGCCAGGGTTCATGAAGGTTCCGTCACCATCGGCATGTTCAATCTGAGATGTTTTGACCAATCAGAGATCTCACCACTGCACTCTGCTCTGACATGTCAGGCCCTCCACGATTCTGTGGAAAAGATGAGGAGATATTGGGCTCAGCGTCACGGGGTCGCCAGTATTACAACATTGAGGCATAAGATAACTGACCAAAAGCAGATATAAGGCGACTGGTTCGCCACAACACATCAAATCAAATGAAACTGAATGTCTCGTACAACGCTGTGTACTACTCCCTTCACAGAACAGCGCAAACGGTCTCTAACCAGAATAGAAAGAGGAGTGGGAGGCCCCGGTGCACAACTGAGCAAGAGAACAAGGACATTACCGTGTCTAGTTTGAGAAACAGACGCTTCACAAGTCTTCAACTAGCAGCTTCATTAAATAGTACCCGCAAAACACCAGTCTCAACGTCAACAGTGAAGAGGTGACTCCGGGATGCTGGCCTTGTAGGCAGAGTTGCAAAGAAAAAGCCCTATCTCAGACTGGCCAATAAAAAGAAAAGATTCAGATGGGCAAAAGAACACAGACACTGGATAGAGGAACTCTGCCTAGAAGGCCAGCATCCCGGAGTCGCCTCTTCACTGTTGACGTTGAGACTGGTGTTTTGCAAGTACTATTTAATGAAGCTGCCAGTTGAGGACTTGTGAGGCGTCTGTTTCTAAAACTAGACACTCTAATGTACTTGTCCTCTGTGTGTGTGTGTGTGTGTGTGTGTGTGTGTGTGTGTGTGTGTGTGTGTGTGTGTGTGTGTGTGTGTGTGTGAACGGTAAATTGATCTGACCCCCACACACAACACTGATCTCCATCCCGCCTCTGCCCACCATTCATTATTTCATTACCCCCTGACTCAAACATAGAGGACAGAAAATGTATCTCACTAACCCATCCCCCCTACTATCACAAACACATTACTCAAAACCCTCTGACACAAAGCTACTTGAATGCTGTATAGTGGACACATTTGTGTGTATACTGTTATGCATGTTTTAGTGTGTGCATGTACAGTATGCATCTGCATGAGTATGTGTGTCAGTCTCCTCTGACTGGTTCTTTAACGTCTGCTCTGGTCTTTCAGGGAGGCAGAGGGGGAGGGAAGGGGGGAGAGGGGTGAGGGTATTTAGGGAAATACAGTAGGAGAAGGGGGGTGCGATCTAATTAAGAATCCCATGAGAGATTACTTCATCCTGGATACCCCCTATCACCACAGGGGACTCCCCCCCAACACACACACACACACACACACACGCACACGCACACGCACACACACACACACAAACACACACACACACGCACACACACACACACACACACACCAATGACAGCATGTCTTCTTACTAAATTATCTGGCGTGGCGACCTCCTGGCGCCCTACAGACAGTGAGATAATTTAATCAGCTATATCCCCTTCAGCCGCGCATGCACACGTGCGCACGCACACACGCACACTGACACAGCTTAGTTAGGCAAGTCAGCCCATTCATACATCTGTAAACAACAATGACAGTGAAACTGTAAAAAAGCCCTCAGAGTGGAGCAGCAATCTGCTGAGATGGACTTGATCAGGCAAGTTGATTTCACCTGTTGACACTCTCATGCAATCACACACCTGTCACTAATTATCAGGACTGGCCTGATAGGCTTTAAATACAAACTGTCAAGCCTGTCAAGCCATTTCTCAGTTTCTTTCCAGTTGTGCTTGTCCAAGTTAAAAGAGTCATTTTTGTTTTGCTTTTTCTATTTTCTTTATTTGAGCTGTATTGGTTTAATAGGTTTATCCTTATCACCTTTTATGTCGTGTAAAAATGTACGTTTATTTACTGGAGTGCTGTCCTATTTCTGTTCTTTGGATTATTTCCGAGGATCCAGCACCTGATTTAAGTTTCTATGAGGTGGATTGGAGCACGTTGTTTATCTTTTCATGTTATGTAACCTGCTTATGACATCTCATTGAGTTACAGAACCACACACACACCAACCTTTACCATGTCCAACTACCAGTCCTAAATAAATATGTGAACTTTGGCAATGTCTCTGCTGTCTGTTTGCTCTCCGACTGGAGCAGAGTACCCCTGGTGACATCTATCCCACTCCAATTCGCATACCGCCCCAACAGACCCACATATGACGCAATCTCTATTGCACTCCACACTGCCCTCTCCCACCTGGACAAAAGGAACACCTACGTGAGAATGCTGTTCACTGACTACAGCTCAGCCATCAACACCATAGTGCCCTCAAAGCTCATCACTAAACTAAGGACCCTGAGATGAAACACCTCCCTCTGCAACTGGATCCTGGACTTCTTGATGGGATCCTGGTCTTCCTGACGGGACACCCCCAGGTGTTGCGGGTAGGCAACACATCCGCAACGCTGACCCTCAACACTGGGGCCCCTCAGGGGTGCGTGCTTAGTCCCCTCCTGTACACCTTGTTCACCCATGACTGCGTGGCCGCACACAACTCCAACACAATCATCAAGTTTTCTGACGACACAACGGTGATAAGCCTGATCACCGACGATGATGAGACGGCCGACAGGGAGGCCAGAGATCTGGCAGTATGGTGCCAGGACAACAACCTCTCTCTCAACGTCAGTAAGACAAAGGAGCTGATCGCTGAGCACTTTGAGTTCCTCGGTGACCATATCACGAAGGAATTATCATGGTGCACACATACCAACACAGTCGTGAAGAGGGCACGACAAGTACCCTCGGGAGGCTGAAAAGATTTGGCATGGGCAACTGCACCATTGAGAGCATCTTGACTGGCTGCATCACCGCTTGGTATGGCAACTGCTTGGCATCCGACCGCAAGGCACTACAGAGGGATGTGCGTAACAGCCCAGTACATCACTGGGGCCGAGCTCCCTGTCATCCAGGACCTCTATACCAGGCGGTGTCAGAGGAAGGCCCTAAAAATTGTCAAAGACTCCAGCCACCCAAGTCATAGACTATTCTCTCTGCTACCTCACGGCAAGCGGTACCGATACACCAAGTCTGCAACTAACAGAACTCTGAACAGCTTCTACCCCCAAGCCATAATACTGCTAAATATTCTGGGTAACTATTAAACAAACTATCTTCATAGACTCTTTTTGCACTAACTCTTTTGGCTCATTTATTATATATCCCGTCTAGTCACTTTACCCCTACCTATATGTACATATTTACTTCAATCACCTCATACCCCTGCACATCAACTCGGCACTGGTACCCCGTGTATATAGCCAAGTTATCGTTACTCATTGTGTGTTCTTATTTTATATGGTTCTGTCTGCATTGTTGGGAAGAGCCTGCAACGAAGCATCTCACTGTTAGTTTACAGCTGTTGTTAACGAAGCATCTCACTGTTAGTTTACAGCTGTTGTTAACGAAGCATCTCACTGTTAGTTTACAGCTGTTGTTAACGAAGCATCTCACTGTTAGTTTACAGCTGTTGTTAACGAAGCATCTCACTGTTAGTTTACAGCTGTTGTTAACGAAGCATCTCACTGTTAGTTTACAGCTGTTGTTAACGAAGCATGTGTCAAATAAAATGTGATTTGATCCAGCCAGAGTTGCACCCCTTCTGAAAAAACCTACACTCGATCCCTCCGATGTCAACAACTACAGACCAGTATCCCTTCTTTCTTTTCTCTCCAAAACTCTTGAACGTGCCGTCCTTGGCCAGCTCTCCCGCTATCTCTCTCAGAATGACCTTCTTGATCCAAATCAGTCAGGTTTCAAGACTAGTCATTCAACTGAGACTGCTCTTCTCTGTATCACGGAGGCGCTCCGCACTGCTAAAGCTAACTCTCTCTCCTCTGCTCTCATCCTTCTAGACCTATCGGCTGCCTTCGATACTGTGAACCATCAGATCCTCCTCTCCACCCTCTCCGAGTTGGGCATCTCCGGCGCGGCCCACGCTTGGATTGCGTCCTACCTGACAGGTCGCTCCTACCAGGTGGCGTGGCGAGAATCCGTCTCCACACCACGTGCTCTCACCACTGGTGTCCCCAGGGCTCTGTTCTAGGCCCTCTCCTATTCTCGCTATACACCAAGTCACTTGGCTCTGTCATAACCTCACATGGTCTCTCCTATCATTGCTATGCAGACGACACACAATTAATCTTCTCCTTTCCCCCTTCTGATGACCAGGTGGCGAATCGCATCTCTGCATGTCTGGCAGACATATCAGTGTGGATGACGGATCACCACCTCAAGCTGAACTTCGGCAAGACGGAGCTGCTCTTCCTCCCGGGAAGGACTGCCCGTTCCATGATCTCGCCATCACGGTTGACAACTCCATTGTGTCCTCCTCCCAGAGCGCTAAGAACCTTGGCGTGATCCTGGACAACACCCTGTCGTTCTCAACTAACATCAAGGCGGTGGCCCGTTCCTGTAGGTTCATGCTCTACAACATCCGCAGAGTACGACCCTGCCTCACACAGGAAGCGGCGCAGGTCCTAATCCAGGCACTTGTCATCTCCCGTCTGGATTACTGCAACTCGCTGTTGGCTGGGCTCCCTGCCTGTGCCATTAAACCCTACAACTCATCCAGAACGCCGCAGCCCGTCTGGTGTTCAACCTTCCCAAGTTCTCTCACGTCACCCCGCTCCTCCGCTCCCTCCACTGGCTTCCAGTTGAAGCTCGCATCCGCTACAAGACCATGGTGCTTGCCTACGGAGCTGTGAGGGGAACGGCACCTCAGTACCTCCAGGCTCTGATCAGGCCCTACACCCAAACAAGGGCACTGCGTTCATCCACCTCTGGCCTGCTCGCCTCCCTACCACTGAGGAAGTACAGTTCCCGCTCAGCCCAGTCAAAACTGTTCGCTGCTCTGGCCCCCCAATGGTGGAACAAACTCCCTCACGACGCCAGGACAGCGGAGTCAATCACCACCTTCCGGAGACACCTGAAACCCCACCTCTTTAAGGAATACCTAGGATAGGATAAAGTAATCCCCCTCACCCCCCCTCCCCCTTAAAAGATTTAGATGCACTACTGTTCCACTGGATGTCATAAGGTGAATGCACCAATTTGTAAGTCGCTCTGGATAAGAGCGTCTGCTAAATGACTTAAATGTAAAATGTAAATGTAATCTTGGGTTTGTTGGCCTATTTTTCAGAAACATACTGTTCATTCGTCAGTACACTGCATTTAAGGTTGTTTTACACACTGAGGCCTGTGTTATGGACAGAAGGTGTTGCCCATAGGACTATTGCCATATCATCATATTAGCATCTCAGTACCAACTAGGGGTTGTTGTCAGAATAGATGTGTGTGTATATAAACTGTACACATAGAAAAAGGGTTCTTCGGCTGTCCCTATAAGACAACCCTTTTTGGTTCCAGGTAGAACTCTTTTGGGTTTCATGTAAAGGGTTCTAGATACCACTTTTATTTCCTAAGAGTGTAGTGTTTCTGTCTTGGACAGACTTTATCAGATTATCCCAAATGAATCCTAATCGCACCAGATTTAATAGCCCTACTCACTATAATGAGCAGATTACACACGCACACATGTACACACGCCTGCACACACACACACACATGTAAACACGCCTGCACACACACACAAAGACAGACAGCGAGAGAAAAGGGGTAGAGGGTGAGTTGGAGAGCGATGTGGGGAGAATGAAAGGATGAAACAGATGGCCAAATAGTTTGCTTATATATGCAACAGACACACTGAACAAAAGGCCAGCTGTCACTCCAGCGGCCCACAGTCACATTATGAATATTCTCATCCACACACTCCACAATGTCTATATGGCTTGTTTTAGAACAAACAACTTGGTTAATAGCAGATACATGTAATTGAGAGTCTAATCGATTTCATCATTAGACTGTAAGGCACAGCCAATGCAACTTCAAACTTTATAGCAGTAGGTTGGCTTTATAGCGCAACCCTGAGGTTAGTTTTAGTATAGCAGCACCTCCGACTGTGTCAATGTTATTGTAATACCATACATATTCACCAAGTGGCGGTAAAATACCATTAATTAAATTTAGAGGCGCGCCCATAAATATCATATAGGCTTTATTAAAAATGACTGTACATTCAATTCATAATTGAAGTTTTCTCGTCGTCAGGAACTACATGTAGTCTAGATAATTTTACTCTTTAGATGACGATAGATGAGATTGCTTTACATTTAATTCAAAATATAGAGGAATATAATAATTGACCATTAACCAAAACCTGCATGGAATAAAACCATGTGGGAGGTTCAAAGGGCGTGTCATGAAAGCCGAACCAGGAGCTTTGAGAGCCCGCCTCTTACTATCTATGACTGGCTGTTTTCTTCCCGGTTGTGAAAAACACTCTTCTGATTGGCTAAACCAGGTATCCATCAGCCGTGACAGGCATCGGTGTACATGATGTGTTTTCAGAAATGAAACCAAATGTCGCCTCAGACTCAAAAAGAAACACGAAAACAAAACCTAGACGTCTTCTAAAAAAGGGCTCGGTAATTCTCCTTGACGATTAGACAGCCTGCCGTTGACGTGTCAAAGGTAGGCTGCGACAGACTAATAGTCTGGTGTAGTATGAAAATATAGAGCTAAATCATTGTGATGTTTCTGTCGATCTGCCTTAAACAAGCAAATTTTTTTCAACAATAGCATTTTGCCAGTATCCTGAGAACCAAATAATCTTCACGGTTTCGGTTCTTCCTAGGGTAGCACATCTGCCTACAATTTCCCGGGCTGCCTAGCTAACGTTACACAGTGTGTGTGTGCTTTATAAAATCATTGCTATATTGCAAGCAGTGGGATAGGTTTATCGTTGCAATTTCATCATATTAGAATTGTAAATGTTCCATGTTCTCTTTCTGTAGGGTGAAATGTAAGCGGCAATCCCCTAACGTGTAATAATCCTGGAATGGAGCTAATCTATGTTTGGTCAACAAAGGTGGGCCATTTTCTTGTATGTAGGCCTAAATACGTGTAGCCGAATCATTTTCCAGGTAAGATATTTGCTGAGGACTCGAAGATGCAACAATGTTTACACGTACATGTAGATTATAGCATAGAAGGAGGCTGCGTGTCATTGTCGCCTTTCAAAAGACAAGCTGGATCAGGAATTCCCATTGTATATAAATTAAAGCCACGCTGCGCACGTTGGTCGAAAATACACTTGGTTTTTGACGCTCACAATTTGTCAGGGGAGTAAAATTAGATCCGTAGGCTATAATGTGGTTTAAAACGCTGTCTGTCTCAATGTCTGTGGTTGTGATTCCGCTCGAGTCGCAGAGCACGTTTCGCAACACTGTCCATTGTGTCAGCAGCGTTCTGCCAGTGACATGTCTACATTGGCCAACATGATTAACGTAGGCTGTTGTATACTAGGCAAACGGTCATGGAACTTTCGTGGTATTATGGCCTATTATTTGCTGCAGGAATTGCTTTTGTGTGCCTATATCCACACCTGTCAGTTGTCTGTCTGTCGTGTCTTTCAAGCATTGCTATATCCGGGTTCCAGTGATGGATGGAGCACAGGTGTGGTATGGCTTATTTACGTGTATGGCTTCCTTTCCTCGCCTCCTCTCCTTTATCTACTTTCATGTGAGGAGCTGGATAGGTGGATGTCTGAAAGAGGCTCCCTCTGTTACTCCAGCCAGTGCAGAGGAGGGAAGAGAAAGACACATTGTTATTGTAATACAGACTATCTGTGGATTTATGGCACTGATCTCTCTCTCTCTCTCTCTCCCACCCTTTCTGTGGTCCACAGGTCCAATCAGTAGGTAGGGGCTTGATTGCTGGGGGTAACTGAAGCTGTGGTTACCATGGCGGCACACTTTGACACAGAGTACCAGCGCCTAGAGGCTTCATACAGCGACTCTCCACCCGGAGAGGAGAACCTACTGGTGCACATACCTGATGGAAACAAGTGTAAAGCTCTTAAGTAGATACGCACACACACATGCACACACGCACACACACACACACACACTAACCTGTTTTTGTTGTTGACTGTTCTCTGCAGCCCCGTGGCACCACATAGAGAACCTGGACCTGTTCTTCCAGAGGATATCCTTTTACCCCTCTGTGTCTCTGTACTCCCGGATCATTCACTACTACAACTACCCCAGGGGTTATTTTAAGACCAGGAGGGTCAACACCTTCCGGGAGAAAAATACAATCTGGTGTGTAAGAGCAGGGCTGGAATAAAAGCCTGCACGCCCAAATCAAATAAAATTTTGATTAGATTAGATTTGATTAGATTAGCTCTCCAGGAGGAAGAATGTTGAGCTGGTGACCTGAGTTAATACTATAGCTGACTAGACTTTCATTATGAGAGGACACATGTTACTTTTATGTCATCATCTGATCCTTGACCCCTGACACGTCTATAACCTGCACCAGAAGAATGGCTTCACCTGTATGCTGCTGGGAGAGGTCTTTGAGCTGGTGTAAGTACACTGTGTGTGTGTATGTATGCTGTGTGTGTGTGTCTTTTAAAAAAAAACTTTTTTTCTCTCTCTCTCCTCTTTCCCCCTTTCTCCCCCTCTGTAGCCAGTTGCTGTTTGTGGTAGGATTCACAGTCTTCTTGGCTAACTGTGTGGACTATGACATTCTGTTCGCTAACAAGTTTGTCAACCACACCGACTCCTCCAAAGTCACACTGCCTGACGCCTTCCTGCCTGTGGACGTCTGCGGTGCAAGGTAAGGCTTATAAATGCTTTATAAATTCAGTATAAACAATTCATTAACAGATCTTTAGCACTCAAGTTGATAAGGAATGCTGGAAATTGTCCTTACTGCTTGTTGTTTTCCCGCCAGTATCCATGCCAACCCGCTTGTAGTCTTCCCGCCAGTATCCATGCCAACCCGCTTGTAGTTTTCCCGACAGTATCCATGCCAACCCGCTTGTAGTTTCCCTGCCAGTATCCATGACAACCTGATTGTTGTTTTCCCCGCCAGTATCCGTGACAATGTGGCAGTGATGTTTGTGTTGATGATATCTGGAGTGTTCTGGCTGCATCGCCTCATCAAGTTCATCTACAACGTCTGCTGCTACTGGGAGATACGCTCCTTCTACACCAACGCACTCAAGATGAGCATGGTGAGTGTGTGTGTCTGTCTGTCTGCGTGTCTTCAACCTACTGGTTCAACTACTGATCTCCACCCCGCCTCTCCTCCTCCCCTCCCCCTTCTCCTCCCCCCTCTCTAGGCAGAGCTGCCATACTTCACATGGCAGGAGGTTCAGGCCCGGATCGTTGAGATCCAGAAGGAACACCAGATCTGTATCCACAAGAAAGAACTCACAGAACTGGACATATACCACCGTATCCTGCGCTTCAAAAACTACATGGTGTGTGTGTGTATGTGTGTGTGTGTCTGTGGGAACTCACGTGTGTTTGTGTTATTGTCAGAGTACAGCTTCTTTACCATTCCTCGCTTGTACTCCTGCTACTGAACCACCTGTCAATCAAAAACAACACCACCTAAACCCCTTTCTTCTTCCTCCAGGTTGCCATGGTAAATAAGTCCCTCCTTCCCGTGCGTTTCCGCCCTCCACTGCTCGGAGAGTGTGTGTTTTACACCCGCGGCCTCAAGTACAACTTTGAACTCATCTTCTTCTGGGGGCCAGGTTGGTGTGTGTGTGTTTTGGAGTTTGTGCTTGTGCTTGGTACGCTTTGTTTGGTACACTTTTCACTAGTGATGCACCGAAATGACATTTTTGGCCGGTTCTGATATCCAATATTTTCCTTGTCAAAAAAAAACATATCGATATTAAACATTTTAGTGGCCTTTTAAGCATTTTAGTACAGTTAAATAGTTATCACACATGGACACATCGGTCTAAGGCACTGCATCTCAGTGCAAGAGGCGTCACTACAGTCCCTGGTTCGAATTCATGTTATATCACATCCGGCCGTGATTGGGAGTCCTATAGGGCGGCGCACAATTGGCCCGGTGTCGTCCAGGTTTGGCCGGGGTAGGGTGTCATTGTAAATCAGAATTTGTTCTTAACTGAGTAGTTAAATATAGGTTACGCACACAAACACACCACACTGACCAAAAATGTATTTTGTTGGCATTTATGTATGTCCCCATTACCAGTAAAAACATAATCAAAACCTATTTATTTCACTTACTTGCTGTGCTGTTTCGTTGTTCATTTGTTCAGTTGTTTCATTCTCAACCAGGATTTCTATGAACGCCGTTTGTGAATTTGCGTGTCAAAAAAGATACACGTCAAATAACACTATTTGATGTGTCAAATAAGCTTGTTGACCAATCAGGACCTGAATATGACTGCACGTCACATAATAATTTAACGCGTTCACACATTTTTTACGTAGTTATTACACATTGATTACACTATCACTCGTATTTCATATGTCACAACGATTCATCGATACGTATGCTATGATGCTGGTAAACTTGTCTCGCGCACCTACAGTGCTGGTCATAAAAAAGCTAGCTAGCTGATTGATGCAAACTATGTTCTTCCCCAAAAACAGCAGTAGCTATAGTTAGCTTTCTGAATACATAGCTAGGTGTCACCATCCAAAATAACCCTAATTTATAAGACCGTTCTTATTTGATTAATGGTGGTCGGACCCATCTATGGGAAGCTAGCCACAATAGTGGACTTTGCGGGTAGCCTTCAAAATAAAAGTTTGTCATTGACTGTGATACAAATAGTAGAATTATGCCATAATTGAATAGATCATGCTAAACGAGGTTGGAATGTTGTTATATAAAATCAACAAAAGACAATAATTTGTTAATTTGATAAAGATCTGTTTGAATCACACTGGATGTATTATACTTTAGAATTGCATTGGGGCAAACGTATTTCACTGAACAGCCTTACCTGTGGATTAATGACATGGTGTATCAGTCTACTCAGTGACACCCAGAGAACATTCGCGTCGTAGCTCTTGTTGCAGGACTCTGAAACAACTGTGAATGGAGCCACATTTGTTGTCAACCTATGTGTATTGAACACTATTCCTGAGGAAAAACCATACTGTGTGGATGTTTTGGGGTCTGGAAAAAATATCTTGGGTATTGAGTAGACTGATACCCCATTTCATTGATCCCCAATCCTTAGTTAAAGCTGTACAGTGCAATATGAATGTCAATACACACAATAGGCTGACTGGGGAGGTGATTCCACACAGTCACAGTCCCGCAATAAGAGCGTGAACTCTTATCGTAAACTCTTCAGTTGTGTTCTGTGGGTGTCACCGAGTAGACTGATATCCCATTTCATTGCTTCACATTCCAACCTTGTTTAACATGATCTAGTCTAAATGTGGCATGATTCCACCAATTGTAACCTTCTGCATCACTTTCAAAGAGGTACTTTTATTTTGAAGGCAAACCGCAAATTCCACTATTGTGCCTAACACATAACCCGGTCCAGTTGAGCCTCACTATTCAGGTGAAGCTATCTGGCTGCATATAACGTTATCTTTGGGCAAAAGGGTTAAGTAGCTGGCTAGCTACCCAGCTAGCAATGAGGAATCGGCCTAGAAGCGGCCCTCTTCCGGGGGACCGGAACTGATTGAACCGGGTGTCGGACTCGGCCCGGAATCAAAATGAATGACTGCCTAGAATTGGCCCAAGTACATCGGGCCGTTTCCGTCTACCAGAATTCAGCCGACTTCGCCGGCATCTTACCAGAATCCCCCTAGAAGCGGCCCGATGCAAATTTAAATAAATGTATACAAAATTACCCAATTTTAGTAATTTTAAATACAAATTATACCCATCCACAAAAAAATATTTAGTCTTGGAGGAATCACCTGGTGACTGTGTCAGCGTACATGCGCCTGGCCCGCCACAGGAGTCGCTACAGCGTGATGAGACCAGGACATCCTGGCCGGTCAAACCCTCCCCTAGCTCGGATGACGCTGGGCCAATTGTGCATCGCCTCATGGTTCTGGGGAGGTTGTGGTCGGCACGGTTCTCAAACCAGCATCTGTAGCAACGCAGTTTGCACTGCGATGCAGTGTCTTAGACCTCTGCTCCACTCGGGAGGCTCCAGCCACAAAGTTTTAAATGCTTATCAATTGCCTTAAAGAATTTCACTTAAATGTTAACTGTATTTTTTGATCACAGAAACAATGAGAAAATATGGAAAAAGAAATAATGAAATGTTGATTACACGGGCTGCTTTACATAATTATCTGCCAGAGGCCCGAGCCCCAAGTAATACATTTGGGCCAGAAAACTCACACCGGAATCGGCTCGAGCTCAATCCCCACATCCTAGCCATAAGTAATACTGCTGAAGGCGGCCCAGACTCGGGCCACACGATGTCGGCCGAGTCTGACTCTCAGCCGAGTGCCGATTTATTTTTCATGAACTGAAGTTTCGATTTCAATAAGCAAACAACAAGTGGCAACCTAGCTAATACTTACTCACAAGGATTCCTAAATCATTGCTAAGAATAACTGGTCATTGTTTTCAGGCTGGGAGTATGTGCTAGCTAGGTATCAAGCTAAAGCTAGCTAGCTACCCCAGATGTTGTGGTTGAACAAATGATGCTTTATTACCAATGCGGTATTGTAAACACATCGTTCGTGGCGGGGGTTTTCTTGTTTACAGACTTTTTTTGTACAGCTTTGACAGTGCGACTGATAGATGTGTTATTTGACTTGTCAAATTGAAAGCTTATTTAACACGTCAAATAGTGTTATTGTCAAGTAGTGTTATTTGACGTGTATCTTTTTTGACACGCAAAGACCCAAACGGCGTTCCATAGTATGTCGTGAAGCTAATAGCAGTGACGCTGAAAAATAGCACACTTGGTAGTGTGTACCGGCGCTCGACCAGTCGCGTAAGCCAACATCACCCACGACAGAGAACGGTTGATTGTCAAGGGCAATGAATCCCATTATCTTGGCGTTAATGGATTTTGCCTTTTGAGTTGTCTCGCTGAAAATCTCTTACTCTTTCAAATGTCTGCTGGACTTGTTGACTGCTCGATCCACACGGCAGACATTGTGGGATAGGTGAGGAAGGCTGAGTTGCAGTTGTAGCGCCACATTTTACGTGGCGTCATGACGTTATGTACCTACGTTTATATAGGTATGTCAGCGTTGACATCAGTTTTGCACATCGGCGTTGAACTAGACATCGGGCCGATACCGATGTCGCCGTTTTTTGCTAATATCGGCTGATTCCGATATGTTCACCAATTTTGTATATTGTGCATCGCTACTTTTAACCTCCCTCTCTCTCTCTGTGTCTCCCTCTCTCTCTCTGTGTCTCTCTCTCTCTCTCTCACCCCCTCTTCCCAGGCTCTCTGTTTGAGAGTGAGTGGAGTTTGAAGCCGCAGTATAAGAGAGGTGGTAACAGGTTGGAGCTGGCAGACAAACTGGCATCACGTATACTGTGGATCGGCATCGCCAACCTCTTACTCTGTCCTGTCGTACTGGTCTGGCAAATACTGTATGCCTTCTTCAGCTATACAGAGGTAGGGACACACACACACACCGCTGTGCTCCGTTATGGAGGTGTAGCAGATGCTGTAAAGCTAATTTATTTGTGTGTGTGTGTGTGTGTGTGTGTGTGTTTGTGCGTGTAGGTGATAAAGCGTGAGCCAGGTAGTTTGGGAGCGAGGTGTTGGTCTCTGTACGGTCGATGTTACCTTCGCCACTTCAATGAGCTGGACCACGAACTGATGTCACGGCTCAGCAAGGGCTACAAAGTAGGAATGAACACACACACACACACACACACACATAAAAGGTGTGTAAGGTCATTTTTGTGAAATTGATTAACTGATTCTTGTCTGTTGCTGTCAGTGGTGTCTAAATGCCAGATGTTCTTCACTTCCGTGCGTGTGTCCCACCTCCAGGCGTCCTCTAGGTATATGAACTGCTT
Organism: Oncorhynchus nerka; assembly: GCF_034236695.1. Taxonomy (NCBI): domain Eukaryota; kingdom Metazoa; phylum Chordata; class Actinopteri; order Salmoniformes; family Salmonidae; genus Oncorhynchus; species Oncorhynchus nerka. Next base: position 61,720,580 of record NC_088400.1, on the reverse strand, counting down.
CCTGTCCCCGTTGCTGACAGTGGTGGCTAAGAACGTGGCCTTTTTTGCTGGCTCCCTATTGGCTGTCCTCATTGCGCTGACCATCTACGACGAAGACGTCCTCGCCGTGGAACACGTCCTGTCGTCCATCACCCTGCTGGGAGTGTGTATCACTGTCTGCAGGTGTGTCTGTGTGTGTGTCTATCTGCGTGTGTTTGTCTGTGTGCTAGGTCATTTTGAAGGGTTTGGTACATTCTTTCACACTCTCCCTCTCTCCTCAGGTCTTTTATCCCAGACAAACACCTGGTCTACTGTCCAGAGCAGCTGCTCAGGTTGATCCTGGCTCACATCCACTACATGCCAGACCACTGGCAGGGCAACGCCCATCGCTACGAGACACGAGACCAGTTCTCACAGCTCTTCCAGTACAAGGCTGTGAGTAGCACTATAGCCACCCTTTATAAAACATGAACTTATGAGTCATTTCTGAAGCACATAGCATATTCCTCTCTACCTGGCCAGAGCCTTTATTCACGAAGCGTCTCCGATTAGAAGTGCTGATCTAGGATCAGTGTTCCCTTTTAAGGTTGTAATGAAGACGATTATGTACAGGGGGGGGCCTGATCCTAGATCAGCATTCAGGTGTTTTAACCTTTCCTCTGCCTGTCCAGGTGTTTATCCTAGAGGAGCTGACCAGCCCCCTGGTGACTCCCTTCATCCTGATCTTCAGTCTGAGGAGGAAGTCTCTGGAGATCATTGACTTCTTCAGGAACTTCACCGTGGAGGTGGTAGGGGTGGGAGACACCTGCTCCTTCGCTCAGATGGACATCAGACAGCACGGTCACCCCGCGGTGAGACTCGCACGCACACACACGACTCACACACACACACACACACACACACACACGGCTCATATGTACACGCACACACACGACTCACACACACACACACGGCTCATACGTACGTACACACACACACACACACACACACACACGGCTCATATGTACACACACGCACACACACAGATGGGCAATGCATAAATAGTGACTCTCTTTCCCTCTCTCTCTCACCCTTTCCCGTCCCTAACTCCTTCCTTCTCTCCTTTATCTTACTTCCTCTTCCTCCCTCCAGTGGATGTCTGAGGGGAAGACGGAGGCATCTATTTACCAACAGGCGGAGGATGGGAAGACTGAGCTGTCCCTGATGCATTTTGCCATCACCAACCCCCAGTGGCAGCCCCCCACTGAGACCACTCACTTCATCAGCCAGCTGAAGGAGAGAGTACAGAGAGAGACTACAGGAGACAGACAGACTCTCACCTCACTGTCCGGGTCAGAGGTAGGGAGACCGACACACTCTCACCTCACTGTCAGAGGTAGTGAGACAGACACACTCACACCTCACTGTCAGAGGTAGGGAGACAGACACACTCTCACCTCACTGTCAGAGGTAGGGAGACAGACACACTCTCACCTCACTGTCAGAGGTAGGGAGACAGACACACTCACCTCACTGTCGGGGTCAGAGGTAGGGAGACAGACACACACTCACCTCACTGTCAGAGGTAGGGAGACAGACACACACTCACCTCACTGTCAGAGGTAGGGAGACAGACACACACTCACCTCACTGTCAGAGGTAGGGAGACAGACACACTCTCACCTCACTGTCAGAGGTAGGGAGACCGACACACTCTCACCTCACTGTCAGAGGTAGGGAGACCGACACACTCTCACCTCACTGTCAGAGGTAGGGAGACCGACACACTCTCACCTCACTGTCCGGGTCAGAGGTAGGGAGACAGACAGACATGCCAATACATACATTGACACTTCAATTTTGATCTCAAGTTTAACATTGTATACATTTCTGAGTTTCTTTGTTTACACTGGTATTAAAGGTAAAAAATCAAATTCTCTCTCTCTCTGTGTGTGTGTGTGTGTCTCGCTCACTCTCTCAGCCAAGGAGTCTCATAGCTAACTTCCTGGCAGGTCCCCCCTCATTGGCCTCTCTTCATCTGGGGCGGGACGGCTCCTTGACCGATCATGGGCCGGTGGGTGTTAATGACGGAGCGTCAGCCTTGCGCTCCCTCTCAGTCAGCAGCACGAGGGGCAGCTGTAGCTCCGCCCATAGGTCGGCCGGACACGCCTCTTCTGCAAGCAGAGCCATGCCGGGATCAAGGTAAAGCCCACACTCCTCCCACAACTAATCAAGCAATCTATCAACTAACCGTCAATCAACTAACTCTCTTCCTCTCCCCCCCACCAGTACTGATGCTCGAACTGCTAGTTCAGGCAGTAGTGTGTGGGAAGGTCAACTGACTAGTCTCGTCCTATCAGAATACGCCTCCACGGAGATGAGCATCCACGCACTCTATATACATGAGGTCTGTCTGTCTGTCTGTGTCTGGATGGATGGTTTTAAAAATGTTGCAATAAAGAGTGTCAAGTAAATGTGTCTCTCCCCCTTCCTCTCTCCCCCTTCCCTCCCACTTCCTCTCATCCTCTTTTTCCCTCTCCTCGCTCCCACTTACTCTCTCCCCTCTCTCTCCCACTTACTCTCTCCCCCTTCCCTCCCCTCCCACTTCCTCTCCCCCTCTCTCTCCTTGTTCTCACTCCCCTCCCACTTCCTCTCTCCTTGTTCCCACTTCCCTCCCACTTCCTCTCTCCTTGTTCCCACTTCCCTCCCACTTCCTCTCTCCTTGCTCCCACTTCCCTCCCACTGCCTCTCTCCCCTCTCTCTCCTTGCTCCCACTTCCCTCCAACTTCCTCTCTCTCCTTGCTCCCACTTCCCTCCCACTTCCTCTCTCCCCTCTCTCTCCCTTGCTCCCACTTCCCTCCCACTTCCTCTCTCCCCTCTCTCTCCTTGCTCCCACTTCCCTCCCACTTCCTCTCTCCCCTCTCTCTCCTTGCTCCCACTTCCCTCCCACTTCCTCTCTCCCCTCTCTCTCCTTGCTCCCACTTCCCTCCCACTTCCTCTCTCCTTGTTCCCACTTCCCTCCCACTTCCTCTCTCCCCTCTCTCTCCTTGCTCCCACTTCCCTCCCACTTCCTCTCTCCTTGTTCCCACTTCCTCTCTCCCCCTCTCCATCCCTCTATGTAGCTCCATAAGCAGCAGTCTGGAGGGGAGTTGTCCCGGCACACCTGGCACAGGCAGGACAGTGACGACAGTAGTGACAGCGTCACCGAGGAGGGGGGTTCAGGGGGAGGGAACCCTAACCCCCGAAACCTCATCCCCCGCTCACAAACCTTCCCTATCTCCACCCCTATCTCCACCCCTGGCCCTATCCCCAGCTCTAACTCGGGCCCTAACCCTGACCGAGGTACCACACCGGGGCAGGAAGTGACACCACTCCAGAGCAACAGCCAGCGTCGCTACGGGGGAAACACGGGTAACCATGACAACCATAAAAAATTCCCTAATATGTAATGATATTGAGATGACTGATATGGATCATACCGATATCACTGTGTGTGTCACTCCTCCAGACTCTGTTGGCCCAGGGGGCAGAGTGGTGAGGTCAGCGCGTGTGCCCATGGGGGGTTGGGCAGAGGAGGGACGTGGAGGCCGACACCCCGACACTGTACCTGAGGAGGGCTCAGAGGACGACATGCCTCCCAACACTCACAAGGTATTTACACAAACACACACAGATCTTGTGTCTGTGTATGGGGTTCCATACCATTGTTTCCCTCTCTCCTCAGGTGACGTAACTGACCAGAGAGATCCCACCTACCTACCCATCCTCATCCTACCAGAGAAGAACTTTCTGCTAATCTGTGAACTTTCGACCATGGCTTCACCTTTGACCCCAGATGGATAGACCTGTGGGATAGCAGCATGCCGTGTTATTCACTCTAGGCTAGAGAAAAACAATCGAGTAACAGTGTGAAGATGACCAGGACTTTTTCTTGACACCCTCCTTGGATGATACTTTAGCCAATCAAGTGACGGTGGTTGATGACTTCATCATAACTGACAGCATGGAACCCGTAGCATATTTATCGGCTTTTATAGTTGCGTCCTAGACACTAATCTAAGGTCAGCTTTATGGTTTCTCTCCGTAACGGTTAAGATTAGGATTTAGGGAGGGTAAGCTGATCCTAGATCTGTGCCTAAGGGCAACTTCTATCCAGAAATAACTTTTTCTTGTTGCATTAATTTGCAAATCAGGTGTGGGTGTAAACTGCCAGTAATGTACCTTTTCAAAAAAAAAAAAAAGATTTAGTAGTTTGTCATTTTTTTATTCTTTGTTTCTTCTCTTTGTGTTGTTTATATTTATTGCACTTTCAGAGAAAAAATGTGTTTTCATATATATATATATAAGGAAAATGACAGAAGAGCAGACTTCCACCGAAGTATATCTACACTGGCACTAGGAATCCTAGGGGATTGGGCGGTAGATTGGTCTGCTAAGAGGTCTTTGTACAATCTAGACATGAAGCAGGCACTAAACCGATATACACCGCGTGCATAGACATACTGGTATGAATCAAATCAGGACGTCGGACTGTTCTAAGTATATCATCGAGGTGTAGATGGTTAATAAATAGAGATATACAAGATACTCATCATAGTTATTGTTTTTGTGTCATACAAACAATATTTTAAACGAAAGATAGCAAACTTACTGGTTGGAACGTGTAACTTCGGTGCCATATTTAAGCGCTTGAAGCGGCAATTCGCAGTTGAAATGATACAAAGTTTACAAGTTTATATTTTGGCTTCTGATGGGGTACGACAGTTGAACTAAGCTCATGGGGCATTTATAACGAATACTCTCCATGAATCAATGTCCAAAAATTGGTATAGTAACTGCAGATTGCCCCTTTAAGCACAAACATCCCATAACTATACAGAAATGAACCTTCAATCAACACTAATAGCTGGATAGATTAGTCAGCATCAGACAAGTTGCATGTTTTTCTGCCCAACTGTCTGAGGCAGAAAGAATGCACCTTATTGACTTTTATTGAATCCAAAGGATGTCACTTTTCATTGTCAGTATATTGATTTTGATCAGTTCATATTTGCATGACTTTATTTCAACCGGGGCTTGTGCCACCGTCAGAGAGTTGAGGTTGAGATGCATGGTGATTTACAGCTGTTTTGTTTTTGTGGTCCACTCACTCCGGACTCACAAGTAGACTAGCCTGGTTCCAGATCTGTTGAGGTGATGTATAACCAGCCCCCATATGGTCGACCATGCAGCACTAACAGATCTGGGACCAGGCTAAAGATGACAGATGCTTCCAATAGATACAGTCAGAGACTCTACAGCTGGGTATTAATTTCTAGATGGCAAAGGTCTGCAGTGCAGCTCTCTTCATTGATCGATATATTCATGTAATTGAGTGGCCAGCCAGAGAGTCCAATCTGAATCAAACCCTGGATGAAAATAGAAGGCAGACGTGGAGGAATGGATCTGAATAATGTAAAGGGTCTCCTGGGACACAGTGGAACAAGTTTAACAACGAGGTAGTAGAATGCCTGAGCTGAAACATATAACCTATCAGTTTTTGTTTTTATAGATTGTCCTGTAAATTGTCATTTTGTACAGTTGTAAATCATCAATAAAAATGTATTTAATAACTTTATGTAATTCAAGTTTTCAAGTTTTGTATGTACGGGATACACATGGTATACACTGTCCAATGAAATGCTTACTTGTAATAAATAAGAACATAAAGTAAATGGAGCAGTATAATAGGATAAACATTTAGCATAAGTATAGGGTAAAATATTGGAAAACAAAATGACATCGCACATCTCACTATTAATATCCTCACAATTAGCAGCTTTCCATCCAACCTTTTTATGCTAGTAAAGTACATAAATGTCATGACAGGCCTGATTGAAACAACACTTTTCGGTTAACTTTCCAAATGTCGACAAAATAAAATAGGCTAGACAAGGTGAGATCTTTTTATGTTGGTAAAATGAATTATGCAAAAAAATGTCGGTGGAAACCCTTTAATTCACAATATTGATATAATAGCCATCATATTTAAGTCAACTTGGAGTCGCGTGTGGTCCTTCCACTACGACTCATCGGAAAAGCATGCAGTTTATTAGGTTACAGATTGAATAAATTATGATGAGCTTCAAAGGGTATTGTAAAGTGCAAGGTGATGAGATTGATGCTCCTTTCCAAAATATCGAGGATCCTATTCTGGTGAGATGATAATCGGTGCATGGCTGCCGTTTGACAAATAAATATAATCTTGTTCTTTTGTTCATAATAATAATATCATTATGTAATCATGTAGGCCAGGGATGGGAAACTCCAGTCCTCGGGGCCGGAGTGCTATCACCCTTTCCCTCATCCCTAGCAAACACAGCTGATTAAACTAATTGCATTCTAAACGGAAGATCATGATTAGTTGATTATTGGAGTCAGGTGTGTTAGTTGGGGCTTAAGCGAAAGTGTGACACCAATCAAGCCCCAAGGACTGGAGTTGCCCATCGCTGACGTAAGCCGTATATGTGCTCTATCTAACAGCGCGCTGATAGCACTGTTGACTAGAGCAGGGTTCCCCAATCTGATCCCTCCCCTCCCAGGGGCTCCCCCTGGGTGCAGGTTTTGTTTTTGTCCTAGCACTACACAGCTGATTCAAATCATCAAAGCTTGATGATGAGTTGGTTATTTGAATCAGCTGTACAGTTAGTGCTAGGAAGAAGGGGGAGGGGGGAGGTGCACCCAGGGGAGATTAAGGTTAAACCAAGGCCTTATACCTTTTAATTAAAGGGTTAATAAATGATGTTATGATAAACTAGAGGTGTGTGTGTGTGTGTGTGTGTGTGTGTGTGTGTGTGTGTGTGTGTGTGTGTGTGTGTGTGTGTGTGTGTGTGTGTGTGTGTGTGTGTGTGTGTGTGTGTGTGTAAAACCTGTTTTTGAGTGTTGTGACCTTCAGACACTATCAGAAGGTGTCTACATTCAGATTCCTCCTGTCTGGATCCCACTCTGGTTTTCTGAGAACACAAGGCTGCTACAGACCTGATGAAACCAGCCACCTGTCAGAAGATGCCTACACTCGTTCACATTGTTATGACTCTATACTTGTGATGAAAGGTAAGGTTTCGGTCAAACCCACTTCTGAGTTTTTCTTTGCCAATAAGATGATTCCTGCTGTCAGGGGGAGGTCAGATTTATTAAAATGTTGTTGCTAGGGAAAGTTACGTAAGGGGGATTGGGGAGGCTATATGAGTTACAGGATGTCTTAGACATTTTGCTGAACTTGGGGAGAGCTACCATATACTGTTGTACTGTACTCTGTGCCAATGTCTGCCTACAATAGTATTACTAAAAGGAGTATTTGTTTCCTTTATGTTTGATAATTATATTGACCTGATCATTTGTTGAAGAAATTGACCAACAGAGGCCCTCGGTCAGAGTTAGGGAAACCCTGGGCTAGAGTGCATATGCCAATACCAGAGTGTGGCAAAACCATTGGTAGAGTTGAAAATGCGATGGACACCCATTTAACTTGTGTTTTCTATTCGGTACATGGCAATTTAACTGCAAAGGTATTTTATGTGCACTATATCATCACGCAGAACCTTTAATCAGCAACAAGTCAATTTGATGGAAACACATCTCCGGCGCATATTGTTTTTATGCAGATTTTAGAATATTCACATGAAAGTCTGTCCCTAATTGGATGGAAATCTATTTTATGATGAGGTTTTGATGTACGGCCCCCATCTTTTTATTTTCCCCCATCCTGTCCAAGTAATCCTAAAGTATCTCAGAATTGATTGTGTAACTCAAAGAAGTTATTTATAGATGATTTAGAAATGATTTAGTAAATGCTGGGTACCACTGACTTGCATCGATTGCCTTGGGGGCATTTTGCCCCAAACATACCTCATAATCGTTTTGTTGGAGTGACTTAGAAAGTTGAGATGAGACAGATGGCATTTTTTAGTTGAGCAAGACTAGTGGCATCCAGGGAAAATGTTGAACACTTTTGGGAGACAAAGTGGTTTGTGTGAGAATTACAGGAGCGGGGCGTTTAACCCTAAACCACCCTAATACAGGAAGGCACCATTTATAGTCCAACACTTACAAGTGTTTTGGGGAAGGTGGGATTGGAGTGCAAGTGTTTCAATTGAAGAGTATTTAGCAATCATAACAAAAGTATGATATTGATACAGTGTTTACCGGTTAATCTATGATCAACAACTTTCCCTTATTCACAAGTATCCCACAAAACAACTGACCAGTCAAGACTAAACCACCAGGTGGCAGGCTACTACTCAACAATGACTCCTGTCCTGTCCCACACATCAGTGTCAACGTTGACTCCTGTCCCGCTCGTCAAAGCGCTTTTAAAGGAGCAGACATTTCCAATGTTTTGTGCTTTCTATAATTTTTGAGAGTTTATAACGTTGTTTATTATATATAATGGCGGGTAATCCTAGAAGAGCCCGGATAGCTCAGTCGGTAGAGCATCAGACTTTTAATCTGAGGGTCCAGGGTTCAAGTCCCTGTTCGGGCGATAGTTTTCTCTCCAGGGGTGCTAGAATCTTGTGACTCCTCATGATGGATTGTTCAATTACGCAAATCACATGTGGTACAATTTTCAAAAGTACCTGTTTGGGCGACACCATTTTCTTTCCAGGGTGTTAGAATCGTATAACCACTGTGGTTCAGTTACGCAAATCACGTGCCGTACAATTTTCAGAGAACCTCTGTTGAACATGTAAACTTGCAAAAGAGTCCACTGAACAAAACAAAATATAATTCGTCCTCGGCTATAAAGTGTATGCATTTGTTGTTACATATTTTTGCATACTTTAAATTTGAAGTGCATCCAGTCTATGGATTTGAGTCGGCTATGCTCGGCTAAACTGTTATTATGCGATCTGCTATTAATAAGTGGATACATCACTAATAATATAGTAGCCAATAATGTTTTTAATGTACAATAAATGTATTAATTAACAGAGTTGCAGACCAGGACTAGGACTCAGTCTTGAATGCAGAGGAAAAACCGCACAGCTCGCGTGTGCATGCATGTTTGCCTATTTTTATTTAGGCTCACAGTCAGTCTTTTTCAGGAGTTTTCGGTTTACTAGAGACCTTGCATGCTGACCAGACCGGACACGTCGCGTGCGCGAGCGTCGCAAAATAAATTTAGAAATCCATGTTATTCAATTATTGCACCCACACTGCTGGCGCGCGCCAAAGAGCGTCTGCGACGCCACGGGCTAAAATAGAACTCGTTCCAATTTCTGGTGCAGATCGCGCTGAAAGTCCTGCCTCTCCCATCTCCTGATTGGTTTATAGAAGCAGGTGCCTGAAAGACGAACTGTTTTGCAGGTAGTCTGGTAATACAATGAAAGTTTAGATGCGATCACCATATCAATTAAGCGATGAAAAAGCCTGGAAGGAGGAGAGATGACTATAAACGATTTGGTTTGCCGTTTATGTGTGGATTAATTGTTGTAGTAGAGGTTCTTGTGCATTTCAGGTAAAATAACAACGCAATGTTTATATCCCAGGACAAATTAACTAGCAACAGCAAGCTAGCTAAATCGGACAAATTAACGTTAGCTAGCAAGTGCAAGATAACTAGCTAAATTGGTGGTGGTGGGGGGGGGTTGTTTGGGTTCCGTGTTATTCTAATATTGACAGATTGGCCTTGCCTGGCCAGAGAAGGCGAGCATTGGCTGCTTGTTTAGCCTACGGCATTCGCAACTCCCGCTGAATTCGGTAATGCTAAGCCATGCGGTTTTATGTTTTGTGGCCCACGACTTCACGGTTGAAATCTGCATTGCATTGACCATCCATTTAGTCATTTCTTGATGTGCGCCCTCTGTTGCCACTGGGTTTCACTGCCACTGGGTTTCAAGTTTTACTTGAATGGGAGTGGAACGTCTATTTTACGTCATGGCTAGAAGGGTTCTAGCTTTTGTCAAATTAACTTCAGATTTCACTTTTTGTAGCAGGTTATGATAATTTACTCTGCAGGTTATGATAATTAGGTTAGGATTAGCTAAAATACAAAACTCCACTATTTATGTTAATTTGACAAAATATGTCTAGCCATGACCGTTTTGAGAACTATAGCAGTGGTTCTCAACCTGGTCCTGGGAACCCAAAGGGGTGCACATATTTGTTTGCCCTAGCACTACACACCTGATTCAAATCATCAACTCTTCATCAGGCTTTGATGATTTGAATCAAGTGTGTAGTGCTAGAGCAAAAACAAAAATGTACACCCCTTTTTGGTACCCTGGACCAGGGTTTATGGTGTTGCAACAATCTTCAAGTCAAAGTTTATTGGTCCATACACAGATTTGCAGATGTTATTCCAGGTGCGGCGAAATGCGTGTTTCTAGCTGTAGTTTGCAGCTATACTTAGTAAAACAAAACAATACACATGTAGTTCATTAAAAAAAATAAGAATGAGCAGTGTCAGAGACCGGAATATAAATATACACAGTGCATTAAAGACACCTTTCTAGTATTATGTTGCAACTGGGTTGAGGTCGGGTAGGAGCAGTCAATTCCAGTGTTTGGATTGGTTACAATTTCTGACAAATACAGGTCATCATTTCTAAACATTGATCATTTGTAATGGCAGTTCCCCTTGCGTAAAACAGAGCCCGGATAGCTCAGTCGGTAGAGCATCAGACTTTTAATCTGAGGGTCCAGGGTTCAAGTCCCTGTTCGGGCGATAGCGTTTTCTCTCCAGGGGTGTTAGAATCTTGTGACTCCTCAATGATGGGTAGTTCAAATACGCAAATCACGTGCCGTATAATTTTCAGAGAAGTGACTTCGGTTGAACAGGTAAGCTTGCGAAAGAGATTTGTGGACAGACAAAAATAAGATGTAATTCTTTCGCGGCTCTAAAGTATACGCATTTGTTGCATACTTTAAATTTGAAATGCATGCCGTACTTTACCAAATGTTTTTAAGGGGTTGGTTGTCAGATACCCATGAGGCCAAGTAGTAGGATCGGAGCCTATGCTCAGCTACAAGCTGTTATTAAGCTATCTGGTATCACACACAGAAAATAAACCGATACATCACTAATAATATAGTAGGCAAGTATTTTATTTATGTCCAAGAAAAAAAAGCCAATCTGCACCAATTCGCTTCAGGGGTCTCTTAGCTGTCCACCTGCAGTCTATGTGTGCAGCCCCCAAAATGCATGCATGGGCCAACTGTTGCTCATTATGAGACTCATGAAAATAGACATTGATTTTATGTAAAACATGTTGGCATTTTTTTTCTTTTTCTACTGTGTTATTGAATTATTGTTTACCCAGCCCCAGCTAACACACCCGACTCCAATAATCACCTAATCATGATCTTCAGTCTAGAATGCAATTGGATTAATCAGCTGTGTTTGTAGGGATGGAGAAAAAGTGACACCAATCAGGCACCCGAGGACTGGAGTAGCCCAGCCCCAGTGGGACAGATACAATGATGAATCCTCTATCATTCTCTATGGTCTACACTTGCTGTGCTTCTCTGCTGCCATTAGGGGCCACTGCAAGTTTTACTTGAATTTGAATGGAACGTCTGTTTTAGAAGGGCTGTACAGTGTTATGTTTATGGTGTTGCAACATCCTTGTTAGCTTATTAAAATGTATGTGAACTATACCATTTAAACAGATGCGTTTGTCTTTAAAAATCATGTTTTTTACATGTGATCTTCAGGCCTCGTTGGCGCAGTAGGCAGCGCGTCAGTCTCATAATCTGAAGGTCGTGAGTTCGAGCCTCACACGGGGCAGACATCTTTTCTTGTAATTTTACAGTTGAGATGTGTTTTTATACATTTAACAATATATATATTTTTTACAATGTTTATGGAGAATCATCATTTTGTGTATGCCTCTGTGTAGTTGTAACTGGGATCCAGTAGAGGCTACTCATAATAATGGTTGGAACAGGACAATAGGATGGCATCAAACACGTGGAAATCATGTGTTTGGTGTATTTGATACCATTCCACCTATTCTGCTCCAGCCATTACCACGAGCCCGTCCTCCCCAGTTACGGTGCTGGGATCCCGTTTGTCCCAACTAGCTCGCTCGTCTTTGTGACCAGGCTCCACCCATACTCTTCATTTATTATCGAAGTAGGAGTTGCTGATGTGGGCAAATCGTTTTAGCCTCTGAGGAATGCAGTGGTCCTCAGTGCCCGGCTAGCTCAGTCGGTAGAGCATGAGACTCTTAATCTCAGGGTCGTGGGTTCGAGCCCCACGTTGGGCGCAAGTCTTTTTGTAAGGACAGCAGCAGAGAGGAAGTGAACTTGGAATTTGTGTTTACTAAAATGAAAGTATGATTGAGAGTACTTTTCACAGTAGTTATGGCAGATGTTAGTCTCCTGGCACTCTTTTCTGGGTGCTGAGGTTATGATATAGGCAACAGCACTAATTCTGTCATGGCAGTAAAGTACTGGTAAATGTGTTTAGGGAAAGAGGTTTTCAAAAGCATTGATGAATCTCCAGCATGTTGTCACTGCTTTTTTCATAATATTTGAGGAACCAGAGGTTCAAGGAGAAAATTAAAATACATCGTCCCTGGGTGGGCTCGAACCACCAACCTTTAGATTAACAGTCTAACGCGCTAGCCGATTGCGCCACAGAGACGGTGAAACCACTTAGAATAAAACGTCCTACAAATCTGCATGTCTGAAGTTGGGTGGCTGTCGGATCTTTGTTAGAGTTTAGAGAGCAACGGTAAGGGGTGATTTGTATTTCAGGTAGTCTCAGGATGTTGACACTGATCACTCATTAGCTCAGCCTACTGTGGGTGCTGCCGTGCTGGAGCAAGGCACTGAAAAGTGAAAAGCAGAGGCTCTGAAAAGATTGTTACTGGTGCAGGTCTTCTCAGAGCAGTGCACGTGTAGCAAAGGAAGCCACTTAGCATTGAAAAGCACCCCGAGTCTGACAGAGTACACAGATGAATTGCTCTGACACAGGGACTGTGACATTCTTAATAATGGTCACATAAACATGGTGGAACTGTCTCTGTGGCGCAATCGGCTAGCGCGTTAGACTGTTAATCTAAAGGTTGGTGGTTCGAGCCCACCCAGGGACGAAATAATTTTTTGCCCCCTAATGAATATGTCCTTGCAATCCAGAAGCCTTGGGACATCCCTACCCCATTTTAAATGGTTAAGGTTAGGTAAGGGTTTAGGGTATGGACGTCCCAAGGATCTCGAATAGCACTAACCCGTAGGGTAGATCAGTGGTTCTCAAGTAGATCAGTGGATAGGTCAAGTACCTTCTGGATATAAGAACAGAGATTACTCACCTCGATTTTTTTTTTAATGAGCCTGGCGGGAAGGATATGCTGCTTTGTAAAGACAAGGCCCAAACCCCCGTCATCAGCGCGAAGAAAAGATGGAGAAAAGGGGGGAGGAGGGCGGCGTGCCTTGTAAGAATTCGCTGACGAGTAGGTAAACCACCACTACCCTCCATATTATTGGCCAACGTGCAATCATTGGAAAACAAACTGGACAATCTACGATTAAGACTATCCTACCAACTTGACATTAAAAACTGTAATATCTTATCTTTTACCTAGACGTGGCAGAACGACGACATGGGTAATATAGAGCTGGCTGGCTTCTCTGTGCATTGTGGCAGGACAGAGCAGCTACGTCTTGTAAGACGAGGGGCGGGGGTGTGTGCCTATTTCTTAATAACCGCTGGTGTGCGATGTCTAATATTAAAGAAGTCTCGAAGTATTGGTCGCCTGCGGTAGAATACCTCATGATAAGCTGTAGACCACACTATCTACTATCTATATTATTCTTAGCTGTCTATTTACCACCACAAACCGATGCTGGCACTAAGACTGCACTCAACGAGCTATATAAGGCCATAAGTGGCGCTACTAGTGGCCGGGGACTCTAATGCAGGCAAATTAAAAATATTTTACCTCATTTCTACCAGTATGTCATGTGCAACCAAAGGGGGAAAAACTCTAGAACACATTTACTCCACACACAGAGACTCATACAAAGCTCGCCCTCCATTTGGCAAATCTGACCATAAATCTATTCTCCTGATTCCTGCTTATAAGCAAAAACTAAAGCAGGAAGTACCCGTGACTCGTGCAATACCGACGTGGTCAGATGACGTGGATACTAAGCTACAGGACTGTTTTGCTAGCACAGACTGAAATATGTTCAGGGATTCAAGTTAAATAAAGGTCAAATAAATGTAAAGAATTGGCATTGAGGAGTAAACCATCTCAGTCACCGGCTTCATCAATAAGTGCATCAACAACCTCGTCCCCACAGTGACCGTACGTACATTTCCCAACCAGAAGCCATGGATTACAGGCAACATCCGCACCGAGCTAAAGGCTAGAGCTGACGCTTTCAAGGAGCGGGACCCTAATCCGGCCGCTTATAACAAATCCCGTTATGCCCTCAGACGAACCATCAAACAGGCAAAGCGTCAATACAGAACTAAGATTGAATCCTACTACACTGGCTCTGATGCTCGTCGGATGTGGCAGGGCTTGACAAATATTACTGACTACAAAGGGAAACCCAGCCGCGAGCTTCCCAGTGAAGTTGAGCCTACCAGATGAGCTAAATGCCTTTTATGCTTGCCTCGACGCAAGCAACACTGAAGCATGCATGAGAGCACCACCTGTTCCGGACGACTGTGTGATCACGCTCTCCATAGCCGATGTGAGCAAGACCTTTAAACAGGTCAACATTCACAAAGCTGCGGGGCCAGACGAATTACCAAGACGTGTACTCAAAGCATGCGCTGACCAACTGGCAGGTGTCTTCGTTGACATTTTCAACATGTCCCTGACCGAGTCTGTAATACCTACATGTTTCAAGCAGACCACCATAGTCCCTGTGCTCAAGAAAGCAAAGGTTAACTGCCTAAATGATTACTGCCCCGTAGCACTCACGTCGGTTAGCCATGAAGTGCTTTGAAAGGCTGGTCAAGGTTCACATTATCACCATCATGCCGGAAACCCTAGACCCACTCCAATTCGCATACCGCCCCAACAGATCCACAGATGATGCAATCTCAATCGCACTCCACACTGCCCTTTCCCACCTGGACAAAAGGAACACCTACGTATGTGAGAATGCTGTACATTATGCTACAGCTCAGCTCAGCCCTCAAAGCTCATCACTAAGCTAAGGACACTGGGACTTAACACCTCCCTCTGCAACTGGATCCTGGACTTCCTGACTGGCGGCCCCCAGGTGGTAAGGGTAGGCAACAAAACATCTGCCACCTTGATCCTCAACACTGGGGCCCCTCAGGGGTGCATGCATGGAATCATGTAGTAACCAAAAAAGTGTTAAACAAATAAAAATATATTTTATTTTTGAGATTCTGGGAACTCCTTCAAGGCTGTTGGGAAAGCATTCCTCATGAAGCTAGTTGAGAGAATGCCAAGAGTGTCATCAAGGCAAAGGGTGACTACTTTGAAGAATCTCAAATATAAAATATATTTTGATTTGTTTAACACTTTTTTTGGTTACTACAGGATTTCATATGTGTTATTTCATAGTTTTGATGTCTTCACTATTATTCTACAATGTTGTCACGCCCTGACCTTAGAGAGCCTTTTAATGTCTCTATTTGGTTTGGTCAGGGTGTGATTTGGGTGGGCATTCTGTGTTGTATTTCTTTGTGTTTGGCTGAGTGTGGTTCCCAATCAGAGGCAGCTGTCTATCGTTGTCTCTGATTGGGAATCATACTTAGGTAGCCTTTTTTCCCACCTTTGTTGTGGGATCTTGTTCTTGTATTGTTGCTGTTGAGCCCTACAAGGCTGTTGGTTTTCTCTTTCTTGTTTTTCCTGGTTATCATTAAAGAATATGAGTAACCTACCTCATGCTGCATCTTGGTCTCATTCGAACGACGAACGTTACAAATGTAGAAAATA
Organism: Oncorhynchus nerka; assembly: GCF_034236695.1. Lineage (NCBI taxonomy): Eukaryota > Metazoa > Chordata > Actinopteri > Salmoniformes > Salmonidae > Oncorhynchus > Oncorhynchus nerka. The sequence continues at coordinate 61,704,711 of NC_088400.1, read as the reverse complement.
GTAAAAATTTAGAAAAACCCTTGAATGAGTAGGTGTGTCCAAACTTTTGACTGGTACTGTATATCCTAGGCGGTGTCAGAGGAAGGTCCAAAAAATTGTCCCCCAAGCCATAAGACTGCTGAACAATTAATCAAAGGATTTGATTTGAAGTTCCCCAAGGGGTCCTAGTACCCCTGGTTGGGCTCCACTGGGATAGATCGTTGACAGCAGCCTTTGTAGGGGCTGATTTGTGTCCTTTGAGCTTGATGCTGTGATCTTGCATGCGCTCAGCCTACAATGCACGCTAATGAGGATGAGGATGATGAATGTTGATCATCCTAACTAGACACTGTTCATGACGAGAAATGACAGCTTCCGGTTGACCTCCTCTTGTTGACCTTTTATCCCATGTTTGACAGATAAGTCCCCAATAAATGGTAATAAGGATGAATGTAAAACGTAACTTGTCTTTGTTCTCTTTCAGATCAGGGATTTCTTGTCTCGTAGCGTCATTCCTACGTGGCGCCCGTCCGTCAAGATGCAATTGTCCCGCATTCTAACGTAAAACTATGGATCAGTGATATCATATGGCCCGATTAAATCGTGCAATGAAAGGGGAGTAGACGCAACAAAGAGCAGACACCTTGTTGCTCATTGTTCAGATATCAGATTTCAAAGCTTTAAGTTGCGTTTCGTCCCAAGACTGTAGTACTGAAGACCAACAGCGTTGCCATGGTAAAACAAGCTGCCCCAGCCTGCTGTTCAACTGAATGGGGACATGAAATGCTGATGGACCACTGTGTGAGTGTTCACTTCTAACTGCTATTAATAGTCCAATAAACACATTGTTACATTCAGTGCTTTCTTGTAACCATTTCCTCCCTTCCCCCACTCTCTGCCTCTGCTCTGATGAAGTGAGATTGCCCATTTGTTTTGGTGTGCCCTAAGCATTTGCCACTGTTTGGCAGGCAGGTGACATGAAATGCTGTTCTATGACAACGTTATGGTGTCTTTTAAGCATTGTAGACTGACGGTCACCCAGTTAGCACGTTTAATAAGAAAATGTCATATAACAGAACTGAATATATATTGAATATTACAGGCATCGTATTGAACAATAGATATTTCCCATATCTTAAGGGGCCATATGAAATCTGGAGGTAGTGCCAGCTTCAAAGAATTTGGGGAACGTCAATTTGTTTAGACAATTGAGGTGCACCCAAGTGCTGCCACTGGGCAAGTTTAGGCAAAATGTGAAAGGGTGGGTCCTCTGAACTGGAGCTACTTTTTATAACATGGCTCTTTTTGTAACATTTCAGACCAATGCCATCTTGAACAGGTCTCTCTTGCGAAATAGATTGAAATGCCTACTGCAGTTGTGCCATTGAGCAAGGCACTTACTCTGTGTGTGTATACAGATACAGTTGAAGACGGAAGTTTAAATACACTTAGGTTGGAATCATTAAAACTCATTTTTCAACCACTCCACAAATTTCTTGTTAACAAACTATAGTTTTGGCAAGTCAGTTAGGACTTCTACTTTGTGCATGACACAAGTCATTTTTCCAACAATTGTTTCCAGGTATGTTATTTCACTTATAATTCACTGTATCACACAGAAGTTTACATACACTAAGTTGACTGTGCCTTTAAACAGCTTGGAAAATTCCAGAAAATGATGTCATGGCTTTAGAAGCTTCTGATAGGCTACTTTACATAATTTGAGTCAATTGGAGGTGTACCTGTGGATGTATTTCAAGGCCTACCTTCAAACTCCGTGCCTCTTTGCTTGACATCATGGGAAAATCAAAAGACTTAAGCCAAAAAAGTGTGGCCATCCACAAGTCTGGTTTATCCTTGTGAGCAATTTCCAAGCGCCTTACGGTTCCACGTTCATCTGTACAAACAATAGTACGCATGTATAAACACCATGGGACCACGCAGCTGTCATACCGCTCAGGAAGGAGACGTGTTTTGTCTCCTAGAGATGAACGTACTTTAGTGTGAAATGTGCAAATCAATCCCACAACAACAGCAAAGGACCTTGTGAAGATACTGGAGGAAACCGGTACAAATGTATCTATATCCACAGTAAAACGAGTCCTATATCGACATAACCTGAAAGGCCGCTCGGCAAGGAAGAAGCCACCGCTCCAAAACCGCCATAAAAAAGCCAGACTACGGTTTTGCAACTGCACATGGGGACAAAGATTGTACTTTTTTTGAGAAATGTCCTCTGGTCTGATGAAACAAAAATAGAACTGTTTGGCCATAATGACCATTGTTATGTTTGGAGGAAAAAGGGGGAGGCTTGCAAGCCGAAGAACACCATCCCAACCGTGAAGCACGGGGGTGGCAGCATGTTGTGGGGGTGCTTTGCTGCAGGAGGGACTGGTGCACTTCACAAAATAGATTGCATCATGAGGGAGGAAAAATGTTGGATATATTGTAGCAACATCTCAAGACATCAGTCAGTGAAAGCTTGGTCGCAAATGGGTCTTCCAAATGGACAATGACCCCAAGCATACTTCCAAAGTTGTGGCAAAATGGCTTAAGGACAACAAAGTGAAGGTATTGGAGTGGCCATCACAAAGCCCTGACCTCAATCCTATAGAAAATGTGTGGGCAGAACTAAAAAAAATGTGTGCGAGCAAGGTGGCCTAGAAACCTGACTCAGTTACACCAGCTCTGTCAGGAGGAATGGGCCAAAATTCACCCAACTTATTGTGGGAAGCTTGTGGAAGGCTACCCAAAACATTTGACCCAAGTTAAACAATTTAAAGGCAATGCTACCAAATACTAATTGAGTGTATGTAAATTTCTTACCCACTGGGAACATGATGAAAGAAATAAAAGCTGAAATAAATAATTCTCTACTATTATTCTGACATTTCACATTCTTAAAATAAAGTGGTGATCCTAACTGACCTAAGACAGAGATTTTTTTTCTAGGATTAAATGTCAGGAATTGTGAAAAACGGAGTTTAAATGTATTTGGCTAAGGTGTATGTAAACTTCTGACTTCAACCGTAACTGTGTATACACAGAAACCACACCTGTGTGGAAGCACCTTCTTTAAATATACTTTGTGTCCCTCATTTACTCAAGTATTTCCTTTATTTTGGCAGTTACCTGTGTGTACATATGTATGTATGTATGTATGTATGTATGTATGTATGTATGTATGTATGTATGTATGTACGTACTGTACTGTATGTCAAATAAAATTGTATTTGTCACATGCTTCTTAAACAACTGTAGACTAACAGTGAAATTCTTACTTACGGGTCCTTTTCCAGCAATGCAGAGTTAAGATAAAGGTAAAAACATACCTATGTATAGAAATAGTGACATGAGGAATACATACACAGTGAATAACAACAAGTAAAAGTATCATGGCTATATACAAGGAGTACCAGTACTGAGCCGATGTGCAGGGGTACAAGGTCATCGAGGTAGCTATGTACATATAGGTAGGGGTAAAGTGACTAGGCAACCGGATAGATAGTAGCAGCAGCGTATGTGGTGAGTGTCAATGGGTGTTGTGGGGCGTCAGTATGCATGTCTGCGCGTGATGTGTGTATGTTGGGATGTCAGTGTACGTACACGTGTTGTGTGGGTAGAGTCTAGTGTGCGTGCGCATAGTCAGTGCAAGATTTAGTGCAAAAAAAAGTATGTGTTTGACTTCCGGGGAGAATGGGATATGCAACACAAAAATCTCAGGTGCTCAGATCGTAAATGGACCAATAAAGTAATCCTTATCTTAAAAATATATATTTTTAGAGAATAACTTGTATGAATATAAGTTTAATGAAAATAATAAATAACATAACAGCCTCCAATATGTAGACACTGGTGTTCCCTTTTATCTAGCCGTCTACCACCCGGTTACTCAACTCTGCACCTTAGAGGCTGCTGCCCTATGTACATTAACATGGACTCACTGGTCACTTTAATAATGGAACACTAGTCACTTGAATAATGTATACATACTGTTTTACTTATTTCATATGTATATACTGTATTCTACTGTATTTTAGTCATGAATAATGACGTCTGATAAATAAATAACATTATGTTTAGTCTATAAACTTTCAGTGACCCACTATTTCTCGTCTATGTAAAAAAAAATGGCTTACATTTTTTTTAAAATCATCTTGATCAAGGCTTTGTAAACTACTTCGAACAAATATAGACCCTTTGCATTATACGTCTAAGGAACTAAGGAACTGTATCCTAGTTAGATGTATCCATGTCATAATCTCCAAGAAACGGACCTTTTCCATTCATCAGAAATGTTCACTTACACAACCTCCTGTCCATTATAAAACGAACCACATAACACAAAAAAGAACCATAACACACCAATGGGGTCGCTCCCTTGAAGTCACGTGCCATTACCAAACGCAGCGCATTCACCTAGTTCACAGTACAATTAGGTTAACGGTGACCGTCTACCTTTGCAATTTATGGGTGTTATTTTATTGATTTATTTTGCGTTGATTAATTTGAAGCCCAAAATGCTTTTAGAATGGCTCTCCAATCGCGCGTAATTTAATTCAGGAGGTTATACAAACTTTCAGTGTAGCAGGTTTCATCAAAAACAACCAGTGATTTTGGACGAAGTCAATTCTCGGTCTGTCTCTATTCACCACTTCATTTATTTTATCTGAATGCACACATTTGTTTTACATAGATGTTATAGACTTCACTGATATGGATGTTCGTTTGGAAAACCACTTGGATTATTTTATCCACGACAATACTGCTGCTGCGGGCTTGAGTCCAGAAATGCTGGCAGTTGCACGGGAAGCCTTCCGTGCTGGGGACTTCAACCTCCTTGCTGAGATATACGGCTCCCAGCTGGCGGACCTCCGACACCCGGACCGGAGTCTCTGCCTTCTGAATGCGGATGCTCTCAGCCGTGCAGGGCGGATAGCGGAGGCTCTGGATTCATACTGCACCGCCGCCAACTTGGACAGGTTACGACCAAACGAACTAGGGTCTCTCGTTGACTGTATTGCGCACACTTTGCGCGTAAAAGAATGCCTAAAAGAATGCACAGACCCAGATGGGGTTTCCGAGGATGAGCATTCGTTGGACCTGTTCTCGTGTCGGCTTTGCAAGTGCTTGTTAATCGAGCCAACAACTTTGGAATGCGGCCATACATTCTGCAAACCATGCATCGAGGATGACGGTGTCAAAGAATGTGAATTCTGTCGTTACAAACTGAACAAAACAAATAGAGAATTAAAGCCAATCGGGTTTAAAGTGAATGTAGTACTCAGTGGGCTGTTGGGTAAATGGTTTTGTGCAGAGAGTGAAGCAAGACGATGCTGGCTTGAAGGGGATAGAATGCGGAACGAACAGGGCTTTATCAACGCACTTGAAAAATATAACACCGCTCTTGAAAAAGGTAAAATTAATAACGTATTTTAAAGGGGATATCCGCAGTTGAGACAAACGCGTATTCAGCCACACTGTTTTAGTAAAAAGCTGAGGGATGGGGCTGGAGAAATGTAATCACTCAAATTCACAAGACATAACTAACATTGCAGTAAAATAAGCTTGCATTTTGGGTTCTGCTATTGAACTAAGCTCATGAGCCATTTTAGTTATATTCTTTAAGAATCAATGGGTACATAACATACATTTTAAGTCCAAAAATGAATGTAGCAACTGAAGATTGGCCCTATAACATTACATCATCATTCTTTTTGCATGATCTTTCTGTGCACATTGAAATAAAAGCCCGTAACCCACTTCTGTGACGTGCATAGGTTTGTAATAGGTTATGTCAAGCCGTAAGGTCAAAGCCATGTTGTTGACATCACTGATGGAAGGCGAACAGCCCTGGTCTGCAGGGATTATCCCATCACTGCCACCAGTGTAGTGATTGGGTGAGGGAACCAACCAGTGGTTATGGTTAAGTTACCACCTGTGCCACGTTCATAACACAAACTATACCAGATAGAGGTTGGGATATATTGGCATCATCACACCATGATGACAATTTCAGCTAAGGCATGAGTTGTGTAAGTAAAGTCATGCACTTTTGCCATAATAGCACAGCCAGAAGATTCCTGATTTGGACTGACCTGGTTTGTAGAGAAATGCCTGTGGAGTTTGAGGGAACTCTAGTCTAGGGATCAGAGTAGGCAGAAAGGAAGCTTCTACCTTTTTATTTCCTGCATGGGTAGCTATGGTTTCCAAATAAGTCAGGCGTTACATAGACAAATGCATTGTGGTGTTAGACATTTTTGTCTTGACACACACAAAACATTTAATGACAGGGCGTTGAGAAGTGACACTCCTTTCTCTAATCTCTACCCAACAGTAACGTAGGCCTCAGCCCACGGAACAGCTTCAACTCATGACCCAGCCCAGAACTAGTTCCATATGACCTAGCCCAGAACTAGTTCCATATGACCTAGCCCAGAACTAGTTCCATATGACCTAGCCCAGAACTAGTTCCATATGACCTAGCCCAGAACTAGTTCCATATGACCTAGCCCAGAACTAGTTCCATATGACCTAGCCCAGAACTAGTTCCATATGACCTGGATCTTCTGAAACAATATTCTGCCCGACATACAGCTTGTAACACATTACCCTCATTACCCTCTCAGGGGGTTTAAAAGTGTTATGAATACAGTTATAGCTGTTAAGTAATGACAGATCAACGACAAACTCAGAATTAACCGTCTTCAAACCCATACAACCTGGTTTTATACTGTTTTTTTTAGATGTTGACACAACGAACACGAGCAATGGAGGGTGCTGGAGATATGTGAATAACTTAAACTGAATCGGACTATTAACTAATGTTTGTTTCATGTTCTCTCTGCACAGCCCCCTATATGTGTGGGCTGCTGGGCCGACGGGCAGAGCTGCATATGGCGATGAACAACTTCAGACAGGCCCTACAGGATGGGGACGCCATGTGTCGACTGACGCCCCTCTCTCCCAAGGTAAGGAAACACTCAACTGTTTCCTGACATTAACACATTTACCCACATTGTTTTGTGTAAATGAACCTGAAAGACACTGTGGTACTTGGGGTTTTGTGTGTTTGTGTTCTCAGGCTCACTACGTGAAGGCCCTGGCTCTGAACAAAGCCGGTTATAATGAAGAGGCCCTGCAAGAATACTTCTACTGTCTGGCTCTGAAGCCAGACTGGACCTCAGTCAAGCTGGAAACGCAAAAGTTAAGCGACTCCACTGTGTTTCTATAGCATTGAAGTTGTATTCAATTGATATAGTTAGTTCCCCTAACCAGTTACACAACTACTTGTGGGCCCGATTGACTGCGATGACTGCTAGTCACTGTCTTATGTCTCTTTCCCCACTGTAGATGCTGAGTGAGATGTTCTCCACGTTCAAGACAGACGGTCTCCCCACGTCATCACTTCGCCTCCACCCAACAGGCCCCGCCTCCCACCTCAAACCAGCCTCCCATCTCCTCGACTCCCTCCATTCCACCCCTCGTAGATGGAGCCAAACCCCTACTGGCCGTAGAGACAGTTTGTCTGACACTGGAGCAGAGACCAAGTCCTCATGTGAGGTTTCCAAGACCCTGGCTTCTGTTGTGGCTGCCTTGCCTCTCCCCCCTGGCCTAAAGAGGAAGTTCTCAGACGAACCCCTAGGCTCTTCACCCCCCAACAAGCTGCCCAGAAAAGGTACCCAACCCCTCCCATTCCAATGGGCAATTATTTATTGTTGCCAAAAAGGCGATTTAAAAAAAAAAGTAATACTAGTGAACAAAAATATTGCAAAGTATCTTACTGTTGCGTGAATGCAATCATTATAAACATATAGAAACCTCAGCAATAATATAATGTAAATGTATTTGTTTTGATTCTTGTGTTCAGATGAGTCAAGCTCATCCCAGCTGCCTGCTGCTTGTTGCAGTGAGAGGAGAGAGGTGCCCCCTCAGCTCCTGGACAGCTCTGACATGGACTGCTCTGTTTGTATGAGGTAAGTCAAACACACACCCTGTCTGTAGGTCCAGTTCTCCCTACGTAGTTATTAAAACCTAACCCCCCCCCCCCCATGCGTTTTCTCCAGGCTGTTCTACGAGCCAGTCACCACCCCCTGTGGACACACCTTCTGCATGAAGTGTCTTGAGCGCTGTCTGGACCACAACCCCAACTGCCCCCTGTGTAAAGAGAACATTACAGAGGTAAATAGCCACCACACAGACCTGCCTTCACTACTATTGGAAATTAATATCAATTACTGAAAGACAAAATGACCAAAATTCCCCTTGTTATCTGATTGAATCTGTTGTACTTGCAGTACCTGGCCACTAGAGGGTACCATAAGACCCTGCTGATGGAGGAGGTGCTGCAGCGCTACCTGTCTGAGGAGCTGGCTGAGAGGAGCAAGGTGTACCAGGAAGAAATGGCAGAGCTGTCAAAGTGAGTCAGGCCTCATTACATTTCAGCCCCTAACCCCTTCTCAAAACATAATGTCTGACAATGTTTTAGAATCCTATGATACAATATTATTTGGGCAGAATATCATATTTAGTGGTTTAACCCACATTTTATTCTCTCTGCAGCTTGGCCCAGGAAGTGCCCATCTTCATCTGCACCATGGCATTTCCCACAATTCCCTGTCCCCTGCAAGTCTTCGAGCCGTGTTATAGGCTGATGATCCGACGCTCTATGGAGACGGGAACCAAGCAGTTTGGAATGTGCATCGCTGACGACATTAAAGGGTGAGTGGAGGTTTTACACCTGTGCCCACACAGCCATCAAATCACTTTGACACTAGTTTAACCTGTGCCCACACAGCCATCAAATCACTTTGACACTAGTTTAACCTGTGCCCACACAGCCATCAAATCACTTTGACACTAGTTTAACCTGTGCCCACACAGCCATCAAATCACTTTGACACTAATTTAACCTGTGCCCACACAGCCATCAAATCACTTTGACACTAATTTAACCTGTGCCCACACAGCCATCAAATCACTTTGACACTAGTTTAACCTGTGCCCACACAGCCATCAAATCACTTTGACACTAGTTTAACCTGTGCCCACACAGCCATCAAATCACTTTGACACTAATTTAACCTGTGCCCACACAGCCATCAAATCACTTTGACACTAATTTAACCTGTGCCCACACAGCCATCAAATCACTTTGACACTAATTTAACCTGTGCCCACACAGCCATCAAATCACTTTGACACTAATTTAACCTGTGCCCACACAGCCATCAAATCACCTTGACACTAGTTTAACCTGTGCCCACACAGCCATCAAATCACTTTGACACTAATTTAACCTGTGCCCACACAGCCATCAAATCACCTTGACACTAGTTTAACCTGTGCCCACACAGCCATCAAATCACTTTGACACTAGTTTAACCTGTGCCCTCACAGCCATCAAATCACTTTGACACTAATTTAACCTGTGCCCACACAGCCATCACAACACCTTGACACTAGTTTAACCTGTGCCCACACAGCCATCAAATCACTTTGACACTAGTTTAACCTGTGCCCACACAGCCATCAAATCACTTTGACACTAATTTAACCTGTGCCCACACAGCCATCACAACACCTTGACACTAGTTTAACCTGTGCCCACACAGCCATCAAATCACTTTGACACTAATTTAACCTGTGCCCACACAGCCATCACAACACCTTGACACTAGTTTAACCTGTGCCCACACAGCCATCAAATCACTTTGACACTAGTTTAACCTGTGCCCACACAGCCATCAAATCACTTTGACACTAATTTAACCTGTGCCCACACAGCCATCACAACACCTTGACACTAGTTTAACCTGTGCCCACACAGCCATCAAATCACTTTGACACTAATTTAACCTGTGCCCACACAGCCATCACAACACCTTGACACTAGTTTAACCTGTGCCCACACAGCCATCAAATCACTTTGAGCCATCAAATCACTTTGACACTAGTTTAACCTGTGCCCACACAGCCATCAAATCACTTTGACACTAATTTAACCTGTGCCCACACAGCACAGCACTATTTAACAACACCCATTGACACTAGTTTAACCTGTGCCCACACAGCCATCAAATCACTTTGACACTAATTTAACCTGTGCCCACACAGCCATCACAACACCTTGACACTAGTTTAACCTGTGCCCACACAGCCATCAAATCACTTTGACACTAATTGAACCTGTGCCCACACAGCCATCACAACACCTTGACACTAGTTTAACCTGTGCCCACACAGCCATCAAAACACTTTGACACTAATTTAACCTGTGCCCACACAGCCATCAAAACACTTTGACACTAATTTAACCTGTGCCCACACAGCCATCACAACACCTTGACACTAGTTTAACCTGTGCCCACACAGCCATCAAAACACTTTGACACTAGTTTAACCTGTGCCCACACAGCCATCAAATCACTTTGACACTAATTTAACCTGTGCCCACACAGCCATCAAAACACTTTGACACTAGTTTAACCTGTGCCCACACAGCCATCAAATCACTTTGACACTAATTTAACCTGTGCCCACACAGCCATCACAACACCTTGACACTAGTTTAACCTGTGCCCACACAGCCATCAAATCACTTTGACACTAATTTAACCTGTGCCCACACAGCCATCACAACACCTTGACACTAGTTTAACCTGTGCCCACACAGCCATCAAAACACTTTGACACTAGTTTAACCTGTGCCCACACAGCAATCAAAACACTTTGAAACTAGTTTAACCTGTGCCCACACAGCCATCAAAACATCTTGACACTAGTTTAACCTGTGCCCACACAGCCATCAAAACATCTTGACACTAGTTTAACCAAAAGGGTAGCAAACCTGTATTTGCGACTCAATTCAAGACCATGTTAGCCAACTGAACTAAAGCCTACCCTGGACACTTTATCTGAGTGCTAACAGGTTTTCATCATAGTTACTCATCCTCACAGGGGTAGCTCTGTGAACTACCTCCACTACACTAGCCTAACCCCCACACTTTCACCCCAACAGATTAATGTGAGCAAATGGCTAATGCAGATGTAGGATCTTAATTTGATTACTCTCTTTTGTTGCAGAGAATTTCCCTACATGGCAGGAAATGCAAACTTGTAGTGCATTTTGAGTTTTAAAAAGGTTTCTAAAGCTTGTAAATTCGACTTGATTTGCCCCAATGAAAAAGCTTATCAACCCCTACAGAAATGTCCATGAATTATAATCCACATAATAATTCACATTTCCAGTCGCTGCAGAATAATTGTTCTGCTGTAGCAAACTGGCTCACAATAAGATCCTACATGTGTATACCCTGCGTTTCCCTGACCACAGCTTCGCAGACTACGGCTGTATGTTGGAGGTGAAAGACGTGAAGTTCCAAGCAGACGGGCGCTCGGTGGTCGACACGGTCGGAGTGTCCCGCTTCAGAGTGCTGAGCCACGGCCACCGCGACGGCTACAACACAGCCAAGATAGAGCACCTGGAGGACCAGAAGGTGGAGGGAGAGGAGCTGGTGGAGCTGCAGAAACTGCATGACTGTGTGTACGAGCAGGCCAGCACCTGGTTCACCTCCCTCAAAGACAACATGAAGAACCAGATCGTCAGCCACTTTGGACAGCTGCCTGACAAAGACCCTGACATACAGGTAAGATAAAGTCAGCAGATACGGACAGTAGAACTCGGGTTCTGAGTTTTCCCTGGTTTCGTTGCCTGGTCAGGAGAAACGTTGACCCTATAGAGCCACCCAGCTAAATCTAAATACCCATATCGGTTCCTCTAAGAATTCACCTTTATGAAAGCTGATTAAACTGTGCAATCTTGGCCATAGACACTTTTTGGTTGTGATATGGAATAATTCTCTGTGTCCCGTCTTCACTAACCCGACCACACTCTGCCTCTGGGTTCTCAGGTGGGTGCCAGTGGTCCTGCATGGTGTTGGTGGCTGCTGGCTGTACTGCCCCTGGAGAAGAGAGCCCAGCTAAGCATCCTGGCCATGACCACCCTCCGAGAGCGCCTCAGCACTACCCGCCGCGTGCTCAGCCTCGTCACACGCAAACACCCTCCACCGCGGCGACCATCTTCAGCAGCGGCAGCATCATCATCACTGTAGTGGCCCCCCGAGAGGTGATTAGTTTAGAATAATCTGGGCCCAGTTAGGAGAAATCCAGATTGTCAAAAGTTACCTATTGGCTCTGATTAAATGCATAGAAATATAATGAATAGAACGGGAGTCCCCGTTGAAGTCGGTTATTTTTCTGTTCTATTCATTATATTTCTATGCATTTAATCCTATCTGATAGATGAAATCCGGATAGATAATTTTTGGAAAACTGGGCCCTGGAGAAGAAGGGAGAGGATACTCCATTTTTCTCTGAAGCTCTAGCCTCAGATAAAGAGTTTCAACAGTGGGAATGATTCAGCAGTGTTGTTCATGATCTCAGGAATGGGTTCTACTTAAGTCTTACAAAAAGGATCGATGGACTAGCCCTACCCAACCAAAACACATAAATGTGTGTCAGGTTTGCGCACATATCTTTGGGTCAATTTCATTAAGTCCAGATTTGTCATGTGTGGTACATTAGGTTTATTTTGTTCTTGTTTTATTGTTGGTCTGTGTACAAATGAGGCCTTAAATTATTTTTGCAATGTGTTTTTTTTCTACTATTTGTCATGTGAAGCCAATTTTCATGTACAGAAATGTAGCATTTTTCTATGGGACATAATGAATATAATGCACAACATCACTTACTGGAACAATAGGTTCTACTGTATGTTGGTAATCATGTCAGGAGGGAGCGCTTGATGCAAGCAAGTGAAAAATAGCAGCACAGACATTGTAGTAGCACCAAACATCCACAGGGTGGCAGTAAGTGTGAGCAAAGAGGATCAGTGCAGACAACCCTACATTTGAGCAGGTGTTTTTTGCGGAGGACAGATCCGCCCCTTTTCTCTCTGTCACAAAAACAATGGACAGTAGGACAACACGCCTGTCATTCAACAGCCTAGTTTAGTTAAATGAATCAAAGCTTTATTACATATAGTAAGCCTAAATCATGTCTTTATAAGTGGCTTCATAGCTCGTCAACCATCTTGATTAATTAACCAATGATTTTCAGCTCGCTCAATTGCCCAGATGCACATTTACATTTACATTTAAGTCATTTAGCAGACGCTCTTATCCAGAGCGACTTATGCACATCGGAACTAATGTTTTCAGCCTCTCCATGGTGTGTTTTCCCAGCAACACTGCTGTGTTCTGATCTAGACAGACTGGTCCCAGGTTGAAGTCCCAGGTTCATCACTGGATGCTGTACAGCAGGGGTGTCAAACTCATTCCACAGAGGACCAAGTGATTGCAGTTGTTTTTTGTGTGTTTTTTTCCAATTACATTTACATTACATTTACATTTAAGTCATTTAGCAGACGCTCTTATCCAGAGCGACTTACAAATTGGTGCATTCACCTTATGACATCCAGTGGAACAGCCACTTTACAATAGTGCATCTAAATATTTTAAGGGGGGTGAGAAGGATTACTTTAATTTAACCTGTGCCCACACAGCCATCCTATCCTAGGTATTCCTTAAAGAGGTGGGGTTTCAGGTGTCTCCGGAAGGTGGTGATTGACTCCGCTGTCCTGGCGTCGTGAGGAGTTTGTTCCACCATTGGGGGCCAGAGCAGCGAACAGTTTTGACTGGGCTGAGCGGGAACTGTACTTCCTCAGTGGTAGGGAGGCGAGCAGGCCAGAGGTGGATGAACGCAGTGCCCTTGTTTGGGTGTAGGGCCTGATCAGAGCCTGGAGGTACTGAGGTGCCGTTCCCCTCACAGCTCCGTAGGCAAGCACCATGGTCTTGTAGCGGATGCGACTTCAACTGGAAGCCAGTGGAGAGAGCGGAGGAGCGGGGTGACGTGAGAGAACTTGGGAAGGTTGAACACCAGACGGGCTGCGGCGTTCTGGATGAGTTGTAGGGGTTTAATGGCACAGTCAGGGAGCCCAGCCAACAGCGAGTTGCAGTAATCCAGACGGGAGATGACAAGTGCCTGGATGAGGACCTGCGCCGCTTCCTGTGTGAGGCAGGTCGTACTCTGCGGATGTTGTAGAGCATGAACCTACAGGAACGGGCCACCGCCTTGATGTTAGTTGAGAACGACAGGGTGTTGTCCAGGATCACGCCAAGGTTCTTAGCGCTCTGGGAGGAGGACACAATGGAGTTGTCAACCGTGATGGCGAGATCATGGAGAACGGGCAGTCCTTCCCCCTCCGAGGAAGAGCAGCTCCGTCTTGCCGAGGTTCAGCTTGAGGTGGTGATCCGTCATCCACACTGATATGTCTGCCAGACATGCAGAGATGCGATTTGCCACCTGGTCATCAGAAGGGGAAAGGAGAAGATTAATTGTGTGTCGTCTGCATAACAATGATAGGAGAGACCATGTGAGGTTATGACAGAGCCAAGTGACTTGGTGTATAGCGAGAATAGGAGTTCTTGTTTAGGGCCTAGAACAGAGCCCTGGGGACACCAGTGGTGAGGAGGAGACAGATTCAGATGGTCTGAGTTGACCTGTCAGGTAGGACGCAATCAAGCGTGGGCCGTGCCGGAGTTGCCCAACTCGGAGAGGGTGGAGAGGAGGATCTGATGGTTCACAGTATCGAAGGCAGCCGATAGGTCTAGAAGGATGAGAGCAGAGGAGAGAGTTAGCTTTAGCAGTGCGGATTAATTAACCAATGATTTTCAGCGCCTCCGTGATACAGACAAGAGCAGTCTCAGTTGAATGACTAGTCTTGAAACCTGACTGGTTTGGACTCAAGAAGGTCATTCTGAGAGAGAAACTCATTCCACAGGGAGATTGCTGGCCCAATTACGGCACGTTCAAGAGTTTTGGAGATCCAGAAAAAATTGAAAGAAGGGATACTGGTCTGTAGTTGTTGACATCGGAGGGATCGAGTGTAGGTTTTTCTCAGAAGGGGTGCAACTCTCGCTCTCTTGAAGACGGAAGGGACGTAGCCAGCGGTCAGGGATGAGTTGATGAGGAGGTGAGGTAAGGAGAAGGTCTCCGGAAATGGTCTGGAGAAGAGAGGAGGGGATAGGGTCAAGCGGGCAGGTTGTTGGGCGGCCGGCCGTCACAAGACGCGAGATTTCATCTGGAGAGAGAGGGAGAAAGAGGTCAGAGCACAGGGTAGGGCAGTGTTGAGCAGAACCAGCGGTGGGAGTTTGACCGTGATAGCAAACGAGGATCGGATGAAGAGCAGCTCGACCTTCTTTTCAAAATGGTTGCCAGACATGCAGAGTCATCTGCAGAGAGGGAGGAGGGGGACCATGTGAGGGGAGGAGGATTCAGGAGGGAGGAGAAGGTGGCAAAGAGCTTCCTAGGGTTAGAGGCAGATGCTTGGAATTTAGAGTGGTAGAAAGTGGCTTTAGCAGCAGAGACAGAAGAGGAAAATGTAGAGAGGAGGGAGTGAAAGGATGCCAGGTCCGCAGGGAGGCGAGTTTTCCTCCATTTCCGCTCGGCTGCCCGGAGCCCTGTTCTGTGAGCTCGCAATGAGTCGCTCCCCTCACACAACCAGGTGAGGGGAGCTCCTTGCTAATTAGTGACCTTAATTCATCAATCAAGTACAAGGGTGGAGCAAAAAGCTTCAGACATTCTGCGGAATGAGTTTGATGTGCTGTACAGTAACATTTTTGTTTTTTACAGTAACAATTAGGCCAAGTGGTGTTTTTTCCCAATGTGCTTTTGTGAGGCATGCATAGACACTCGCCTTCATAGTTATCTACATGAGTCTATTCCAAAATCACACAGTGGGTCTCTTTCCCCCCCACAATCAGAGGTTGTCAAGAGGCCTGGGCAAAGGCACAACATATGCCATATTCCAAATTGTAAGGACTGGTGTACTGTGTGGTCACCACATTAAAAGCTTCTGTGACTTGGCATATCTCACCCACACAGTCAGATCTTGGAGAAGCAGCCAGGTGAGTAATTTCGGTTACTTAGAAGTCAGAACCGAAGACGACATGTCATATTTGTAGACAATGAGTCACCTCCGTGCTCCGTCATCACCATGTTGGAAGGATCTGGATTCTCCAGAATTGATTCATTTCCAAACACTCTTGATAAACACACACGCCATCATTCTCCCAGACCAGTGGCGGCTGCTGAGAGGAGGACGGCTCCAAATAATGGCTGGAACGGCGCGAATGGAATGGCTGCAAACCATGTTTGATGTATTTGATACCATTCCACTGATTCCGTTCCAGCCATTACCATGAGCCCGTCCTCCCCAGTAAAGGTGCCACCAACCTCCTGTGTGCCAGACACATTTGCAGAAATTGCTCGTCACTACATTTTTGGTAACACGAATGTGAAAATTGCATTCAATGAATCTTAACTTATACCTTTTAAATGTATGATTTTGTTATGTGTGTGTTCATTAGGCCCAAAACGTGTATTATTCAAACCATTCGATATAGTTATGCGTTTACCATCAACGTCAACCTCAACAG
Organism: Oncorhynchus nerka; assembly: GCF_034236695.1. Classification (NCBI taxonomy): domain Eukaryota; kingdom Metazoa; phylum Chordata; class Actinopteri; order Salmoniformes; family Salmonidae; genus Oncorhynchus; species Oncorhynchus nerka. Next base: position 61,688,233 of record NC_088400.1, on the reverse strand, counting down.
TCAGGCCACGGTTTGTGTCTTGATAGGGGGTCTATTTGAACAGTGGGAAATGAATGATCTGCAGATCTTTTTAGCATGGTCTCTTTGAACCATCTGTTTTATAGCCTAATAAATATTTATTGAATTCTGACCATTTTTATCTGTCCAGTTATTCTTTTTTTTGAACCCCTTGATGTGCATGGGGGTTAGGACGGCTCCTTCACAAGAAACGTTGTTGCTTGCCATTTTGTACATGATCTATAGTAGGAAAGAACAGGTTCCATGTGTGAGTTACCACCACACTGATGTTATGAAGCACGGGGCAACCATAGAAAGGTGTCTGAATATGAGGCTAGGGGGTCTTTGACCAGATGCAAATTGACTGCGACAGGATCAGCTGTATACATATCAGTAATGACGAGAAAGGGAAGTGAGCAAAGGAAGCAGGTAGGGGAAATATCACCCTGGGGAACTGATTTAGGATGAGGGGTCGAGACTCCCCTAATAGTACACAGTGAGCAGTGTGTCCGCTCTACCTTTCCTAATAACTAAATATAGACAATTATTTATCATGGGGGACAGCACATGGAGCTCAAACGACAATGTATGAACGCCTCTCAATGAGGGTAGCCTAATGCGGTAGCACATACATAGCAAATAATGACGTTTCAGTTCACGCTCCGCTCAGGCTCGTTCGATCGTTCCCTTGCCACACCCATGATTACGAATATTGACACCGATGGCTCACGTGCGCATGCCCATGATTCTGTGCGATAGAGGCCTGCCTCGCCTTTTCTCTCGCACCTATTCTGTACAGACATCCTTCGTTTTTACATGAAAAAGTCGTTTTGTTTTTTTAGGGCCTAGATGAGGCAGAGAAGAATAGAAATAGCTTTGTATCTATATTTCTTTACTGATTAATCACCCACTCCCCGGTTATTGCATCAAGGCCCTGCCCCTCTGATTCCCGACCGGCTTCCTGTGTTTGTGCGGTTCTCACTAGCCAGGGAGCGAGGAGGAGCAGAACTGGGAGTTGAGCGAGCGAAGGGCCGAGCTGCCACCTCAACATGGAGTAGCCTAGTGTCCTCGACAACAGTAGCGGACCACAAAGAGGAATACTCGAGGGGTTGTTTTTCTACAAGGATGCGCCGCAAATGATACCATATCAAAGATTCCACAACGCGAAGGAAGGATCGGTTTATATTTAAAAGATGGCGAACGACTCTCCTGCTAAAAGTCTGGTCGAAATAGACCTGGCTTCATTGCGGGTGAGTGGTGGACAAGGGCAGTGTCTTTTATTTAAAGATTAGGCTACCCCCAGATGTAATCTATTCCACTACAGTGAGTTAACGTTATATAAAACAATGCGAACAGTTTTACCCAATAAAATATGGAGACATTTTCGGGGTTACCATTTTTGGGAGGCTTATTTATTTATTCTTCGGATCGAGAGAAAGCTGTCGTGCTGCCTGGCTTTCCTTTGTTCGAAATGCATTTGGCATGTTGTGGAGATCAGGGCGCAACAGCTGCGTTAATCTAGGTCACATTTTTGCAACAATTATTCAAAAGCATTTTCAATTTTTTTTTATGGTTGTGTAAAAAATATATATCTTTGACTCGTTTCAGGATCCAGCAGGGATTTTTGAATTGGTGGAAGTGGTCGGAAATGGCACCTATGGACAAGTATACAAGGTTTGTTCCAATATATATTATTTTCTTCGTCTGTGGCCTAATCTTCGATACTGATTTCTGACACTAAATCGCTAACGTTACATTGATGCAGTTTTGGCATTGATCATCGAAAACATCCAGATGTCATGCTTGTGTGATGGAATAGATTCATGTCAAGATGTCTCGTCAGGATGTTTGCCATTGCACCCCAATAATCCCTGGTTGGATTGGTAAAGGTGATGTCCCTCTGTGTATTATTGCTTGTAAAAACATATTTGGTGAAATATGGAAGGTAGCTTGCAATCAATCCATGCACCACTCCATTAACCCAAGCTCCTCTGTTTCTCATCTTCTACCCAGGTTAGGCCTTTAACGCTCAGTTAATTTGTTTCTGAAGTTGACTTTTTTTCTGTTAATTCCCATGAATATTTAGAAGTAAATGGCAACTGGGTTTGCAGACAGGTGTTACTATGAGTGTTTTTAAAGTGCAGCACATGTCCTACATCACATCCTGCTGCGGAGAGAGGGGGGAAAGGGAATCGACTACTGCTGCCTGACGATCCAGACTAGGACTTGCTTCATAGACAATTTGGTTAAGTAAAATATCATGTGTTACACAGCAGGCTTTCCCCCCCTCTCTCTCAACCATCTGTTTCTTGGTGTCACGTTTCTCTGTGAAAACTATCATAGTGACTGTTTAAAGTAATTGTTGAAATGTACCTTTTTTGGAGAATTTGGTGGGTTCCGTCTCTTGGATTTTGAGGATGAGTCTGACCCACTATTGGTGACCTACCTCTCTTCCCCGTACCCTCATTTCCATTGGAAGGTCTGGTCTGTGTTTAACCCCTCCTTTCAAACAGGGTGGTTCACAGGGGCTGCAGCAGTGCTGTGTCCTGGGGCTATTCTCTTAACTATCAGGAGCAGGGTAGTCTGGACTCCTGACTGAGGAGAATCAACAGTGGTAGTCTGGACTCCTGACTGAGGAGAATCAACAGTGGTAGTCTGGACTCCTGACTGAGGAGAATCAACAGTGGTAGTCTGGATGTTCAAACGGAAAAGCAGGACCATTCATCTGATCCAACCCCGTGGAACAGAGGGCTTTAAAGACCAATGCTGTTTTCTTTTGGTCATGTGACCCCATTGGTAATGGAAAACTTGCTTGCAACATCTTCCTTCCATGAACAGATGGCTTCATGGGTCTATGTGGAGAGAATTATTTACTTTGAGGTTTTTGTCACTCACTCTCAATCTCTTTACGGCTCTTTCTAAATTTCACCAAATGATTGACTAGAGTTTATTGGAATTGGTGCGTTAAAACGTTTACATCAAAGGCTCATATGGGCCTTATGCTATCTTTCGCTATTTATAGTCAGGCAGAGCCTGGGCCATTCTTCCACACTGCACGGAATAGAATGGACGTCCTGCAAAAGGGCCCCGGGCTGGCTGTGTATGTGCCTGTTTAGTTCCGCAAAATGGAGGACATCCTTGGTCTAAGTAAAGCCAAAGTAAAGCCAACTTGTCTGTGGCAGCTGGTTTGAAAGATGGAGAACCAGGGGGTAATATTTTTATCCTGAAATTCATACGTCTTCATTTTCTGTTCTGCAGACAGTTCGGTCGACATGCTCTGGTTTGCTGTACATTTTCACAGCAGACAGTCCCAAAGCCATTGGATGTCAGAGGTTTACTGTATGCCAACTTCTAACCTACATAATTGTCTTGCCAAATAAAGGCAGTTTGTTTCAATCAATTATTCCCCTTCCTCTAGTGAGACTGTACTGTGAACTGCAGGTTATAAACTAGGCTAATATGTAGCCCAGTTATGTACACTACACATACACTACAGCTGTATGTGGACACCTGCTCGTTGAACATCTCGTTGCAAAAAAATGGCCATTAATATGGAGTTGGTACCCTGTTTTCTGCTATAACAGCCTCCACTTTTCTGGGAAGGCTTTTCACTAGATGTTGGAACATTGCGGCGGGGACTTGCTTCCATTCAGCCACAAGAGCAGTAGTGATGTCGGGCACTGATGATGGGCGATTAAGTTTGGCTCGCAGTCGGCGTTCCCAAAGGTGTTCGATGGGGTTGAGGTCATGGCTCTGTGCAGGTCAGTCAAGTTCTTCCACACCGATCCCGGCCAACCATTACTGTATGGACCTCGCTTTGTGCATGGAGACATTGTCATGCTGAAACAGAAAAGAGCCTCCCCCAAACTGTTGCCACAGAATTGGAAGCACAGAATTGTCTAGAATGTCATTGTATGCTCTAGCGTTAATATTTTCCTTCGCTGGAACTAAGGGGCTTAGCCCAAACCATGAAAAACACTCCCAGACCGTTTTTGCTCTTCCACCAAACTTTACAGTTGGCACTGCATTGGGGTAGGTAGCATTCTCCTAGTATCCGCCAAACCCAGATTTGTCCATCGGACTGCCAGATGGTGAAGCGTGATTCATCATTTCACAGCCTCCAATGGAGGCAAGCTTTACACCACTCCAGCCAAAGCTTGGCGTTGCGCATGATGATCTTAGGCTTGTGTGTGGCTGCTCGGCCATGGAATCCCATTTCATGACGCTCCCGACGAACAGTTCTTGTGCTGACGTTGCCCCCAGGGGCAGTTTGGAACATGGTAGTGAGTTTCGCAACTGAGGGTCGACCAATTTTTATGCACTTCCGCACTCGACGGTCCAGTTCTGTGAGATTGTGTGGCCTACCACTTTGCGGCTTGAGCTGTTTTGCCTTGACATTTCCACTTCACAATAACAGCACTTACACTTGACCGGGGGAGCTCTAGCAGGGCAGAAATTTGACAAACTAACTTGTTGGAAAGGTGGCATCCTATGATGATGCCACGTTAAAAGTCACCTGAGCTCTTCAATAAGGGCAGTAGAATAACAGTTTTTATCTATGGAGATTGCATGGATGTGTGCTTGATTTTATATATACCTGTCAGCAACTGGTGTGGCTGAAATGTACAAATCCACTCATTTTAAAGTTTGTCCACATACTTTTGTGCGTGTGTGTGTGTTTTTCCCCTACCTCCATCAGCTGCCTGACACCAATGCCAGGTTAGTGCAGTAACACTGTTAGTTAACTATCAGACAGACGAGTGAGCGTGTGGTCTGACTGAGGGGTGCTAGCTGGAACTGGAGGAGGAGGAGCAGCTGTCCTGGGCCCCAGACAGAGCCTGCATGGCCAGGCAGCTTCATTACAAAGCTGGTTTTGTCTCTGGCTCTCTTTGGGAACCACCACCAGACCCACTGAAAGGATGTGTTCATCAGTCGGGTCTCATGCTGAATAATCAACTAGCCCTGTTCCGGAAATACAACTTTCTATCTCTTTCTGTGAGCCTTTTTCTTGTTCTTTGCAAAGTAGTTTTTCACCCATTCAAACCTCTCACAATAAGACAATCAAGCACAGTCTATTTCGTCTTTTTTGAAGGCCCAAGCCAATTTCTTGCATATAATTACAGTTTTGAAACGCTGACGTTTTTTGGGGGAACTACTTCATCTATGTCCCCTTCTGTTTGTTATTTTTGTTTTCAAACTGTTTGCCTTGTGGGTATGTTTTTGTGACACTGTTCATCTCAGAACCAGACGCCACGGCCTGTTTGTTGCAGCTAGCCCAGATGACATCCAGTACCTCACTGAATGACTGACCTTTTCATTTGGAGCTTTTGACAGAAGCGGGTTGCAGGCACTCTAAAGAACTGAAATGCCATATCACAGCCCCGTGCAGCACGATGTGACTCTTCTGGATTCAAATGCCTGCAGCCAATCGCAGCAGCAGAGGCAAGGTGTCAGTGATTGTTGTTTGGGGCTCGTGCCAGGTTTAGATCTTACTGTTAAGCTCAGTGGTAGCTCAGGGGTTTAGATTGACTTGGCCAACCAGTTGAATGACCTTTTTGAAGTCTTATCTGTCAATATGTGGGTGTGACAGTCGAGGAAGGGTGACATCATTTTATATGCTTACTAGGGATGCAAATTTAGGTAAATATTGCTGTCGACTAACCGCCACCCTCTTTAACCGGTCAACAAACGTTACATTTCTTTCTACAGAAACTAGCCTGCTATGTATTCATACCAGGAAGGACATTTTTCATTAAGAGCTTAATGGAAAGATGCAACAATAGCAAGCCTATCGTCTTACAGTCAAAAGGCTGTAGCCTATTATTGAACATGCAGTTCCTGTAATGAAGCAGCTATTAAATAAAATGCCATTTTGAAACTTTTGTCAAAATGCAATTTGCGGGTGAACCGTTGTAAACAGCTCGCCTAATGCGACCGCTTCCATATGTGACAGAGATGGAAAATCTCAGTTAGAAACTAACACGGAACCCAAACAGGCTGCGCGCGTGTGCCAACATGCATACATTTATTTTGTCCCCCACACCAAATGTGATAACGACACACAGTTTAACTTCTCTAGGGTAGGGGGCAGCATTTGGAATTTTGGATGAAAAGCATGCCCAAATTAAACAGCCTTCTACTCAGGCCCAGGAGATAGGATATGTATATAATTGATAGATTTGGATAGAAAACACTCTAAAGTTTCCAAAACTGTTAACATAGTGTCTCTGAGTATAACAGAACTGATTTGGCAGGCAAAAACATGAGAAATCCATTCATGTAGTAGGATTTTTGTTGTTGTAGTTTTCTATTCAATGCCATTACATTATCAATCTGACTTGTAACTCTTCTACTTGGCTGGTTACTGTTTGTAATGATTTGTTTGCTGGGCTATGTTCTCAAATAATCGTAAGGTATGCTTTCGCTGTAAATCATTTTTAAAATCTGACACCGTGGTTGGATTCACAAGAAATTAATCTTTACAACTATTTTACATAGGGTTATCTTTTCTGAATTTTTATAATGAGTATTTCTTTATTTGAATTTGGCGCTCTGCAATCTCACTGGATGTTGGCCAGGTGGGATGCTAGCGTCCCACATACCATAGAGAGGTTAAATATCAAAACAGACTCTGAACCAATTATATTAATTTGGGGACAGGTCGAAAAGCATTAAACATTTATGGAAATTTAGCTAGCTAGCTTGCACTTGCAACCACCCGAGCCACTGCCTGTTCACCCCGCTATCATCCAGAAGGCGAGGTCAGTACAGGTGCATCAAAGCTGGGACCGAGAAACTGAAAAACAGCTTCTATCTCAAGGCCATCAGACTGTTAAACAGCCACCACTAACATTGAGTGGCTGCTGCCAACACACTGACACTGACTCAACTCCAGCCACTTTAATAATGGGAATTGATGGGAAATGATGTAAATATATCACTAGCCACTTTAAACAATGCTACCTTATATAATGTTACTTACCCTACATTATTCATCTCATATGCATACGTATATACTGTACTCTATATCATCGACTGCATCCTTATGTAATACATGTATCACTAGCCACTTTAACTATGCCACTTTGTCTACATACTCATCTCATATGTATATACTGTACTCTATACCATCTACTGTATGCTGCCCTGTACCATCACTCATTCATATATCCTTATGTACATATTCTTTATCCCCTTACACTGTGTATAAGACAGTAGTTTTGGAATTGTTAGTTAGATTACTTGTTGGTTATTACTGCATTGTCGGAACTAGAAGCACAAGCATTTCGCTACACTCGCACTAACATCTGCTAACCATGTGTATGTGACAAATAAAATTTGATTTGATTAATTTGTCCTGGGATATAAACATTGAGTTGTTACTTTACCTGAAATGCACAAGGTCCTCTACTCCACCAATTAATCCACACACAAAACGGTCAACTGAATCGTTTCTAGTCATCTCCACTCCTTCCAGGCTTTTTCTTCTCTTGACTTTATATTGCGATTGGCAACTTTCATAAATGAGGTGCATTACCGCCACTGACCTCGTTCGTCTTTCAGTCACCCATGTGGGTATAACTAATGGGGAGATGGCACGTGGGTACCTGCTTCTATAAACCAATGTGGAGATGGGAGAGGCAGGACTTGCAGCGTGATCTGCGTCAGAAATAGAACTGACTTGTATTTTATCCCGTGGCCAACGCAGACGTTCGTTGGCGCGAGTAGTGTGGGTCAATAATTGAATAAAAGATCTCTAAATTTATTTTGCAATGCTCACGCACGCGACGTGAACGGTGTAGTCAGACTGTAAGAGGGCTTTCACACCAAGTTGGTTTGGTGTGTTCCCCCCCAAACTGGTGCGTATACCCCCTTAGTCCGTTTACTTATTTAGTTCGGTTCGTTTGGACTGGTGTGAACTTTATCCGTACTAAACAATGCAGCATGGTTCTCTCTAAAAAGGGTGATTTTGGTCTGATTCAATTTGTACGTTGGTGCGGTTCGCTGCAGGTGAGAACGCAGTCCGGACCAAACGCAGAAAAATAACCTTTGTTTTTTTGACATCGTAACTTGACATCTCAAACTTTTATGTGAGTAGCAGCGCATTTATGAACACATCTGATGCAGGTTAGGGGAGACGAGGGCTGTACCGGGGATCTCGACTACTGAATATAGACTATTCAGGTAGCAGTTAGTGGCTATTCTCTCGCATGTTGTTGGAATACCAAATCGAAATTAATATGAAGATTTGGACACAAGTGATGCGTCAGGATACTCATGATTTAACGTGAGCATATTTGTCCTATAAACGTATGACTTGCACGGAGAAGTTGTTTTGTTGTGCACTTTTGGTTGGATTACTTTAAAGGTAAGGTAAGATATGCCTCATTATTTGAAGTTAAGTAAAACGTTTAGGTTTCAAACAATTATAGTGCCTGACGCTCACGTTGCAAAGTGATTGGCGACGCATTGATAGCCTGCCTACCGTTGACTATAGCCTATGCCTTCCGAATGGCAAGCGAGCTTGAATTACGAGTTGAGATTGAGAAATAAAAATAGTAGCTCTTTTTTTTTTTAATAGTGGCCATCTCAAAAACATTCTAAAACCACACGTTTACAGTCCAGTACCAGCTTTTTGAGGTGCTCTCGCGCTGTCTTGACAGGTGATGGGCTATTCCGCTCCTCGAACTAGGATCTGTATGCTGTGCGCATGTGATGTCTTAACGAAAATACATACGCGCCAATTTAATTCCACTAAATTATGCAAATGAACCAATAGAATGATATGCAAGACCAGTCAAATGTAGTTTCGACAGAGGTTACCCAGTAACATTCCTAATTCTCACCTTGCACTGGAATGAAAGCTAGTAGATACCGTTTCTCAACTTACATTTTTACAGGAGGACCCTTCTCAAAATGGGCAATGTGGTGGTGCTGGTGGCTGCTGTAATGTTACACTGAACATTTTAAAATGGCGGATCCTTTAGTTGTGGATGCAATAGCTTTGGCTATTTCCCCCAATCACATTGTTTTATACCAAATCGTACTGCCAGCGCCCCCCCTCCTTCTGCCTCTCAATATTTCTTAATTAATTGCTTATGATAAACCCTGGTACTAGTCCCAATTGCACTAAAAGCATCGAAATAGGAGGGAGGCGAAATACATGCTCGGGGGTTATGGCTTGCTGCAGCACTACAATCTCCCTGAACGGCATTGACATAGTGTTTGTGGGAAATCCGTCCTCTTCTCAGTACCCACAAAGTGGCAGTGGTTCTTCCTCCCCAGCCAACCCCATCTTCAGCATCCGGTGTCTTCATGGTGCTCCCCTAGCCACTGAACAATTGGCCGTTGTCTCATTAAGGAGAAAGTCATCAATATCCACACTGGTCTCCGATGTGCACAGCTTTGTATGGTTGATCCAGACTGTATCTAGTGGTCCTACGTCTCAATACAGTTAGTTGTTGGATTTGCAGTGTCTTCATATTACCACCATCATTTACATGATTTGTTTTTGCCTACTACTACACAGGCCATGACCTCCTAGTCCCATTGTGGTGGTAGGCTGAAGTTGTATGTTATTTCTATACCCCTGAAAAGCCTCTTCCTGCACTGACTGACTCCACAATGGGATTCTCAGATCAGTTTGATCTCTTCTTTGGCCCCAGACCAGCTGGCACTGAGAGATGGGATGGAGAGCCCTCCGGTGCGTCTGAGAAGAGAAAATGATAGCGATAAAAACAAAACCTGAAGAATTCATTAAGTTCTCCATTGGTGCGTGGTATGTGGGGGAGGATTCCCTCTACTGGGCTGTACAGAATGGCCATATATAGACCTAGTTAGCCAGCCACTCTGTCTGTCAGGCCTGCAGGGCTGGTGGTGCCCTAGCGCTCTTAATCCCTATGATGTGCCAACCTCTCTTAAACATCATGCCTCTTTCTCTTCCCTCACCACCCACCGGCTTCTACTCTGCAGTCCATGTCAGCCGAATCTACAGGGATGCTGGGGGAATATACCCACAGTCCCGTGGTGCTGGCAGCTCCTGTGACCTCTCTTTTGCACTCCATTGCTTTCCTTCCCCCTCTCTCCCTTCTCTTGCCCCCTTCTCTCGTTTGACCTGTGTGTAAACCATTTTACTTCTCCTGCTTGCTCATAACCTCAAATCATCCCCCTACCCTCTCTCTCCCACTCTTTCGCTCTCTCGCCCATGTCCGCTTTGCCAGGGGAAGTACTTGGCAGGTTTGTGTGGACCCAGGGTGAGAGGTCTGCTGCAGCTTTAAATAGCTTGGCCCAGTTCTGTGATTTGTAAGGTGCACACTGAGGGTCACTGGTTCCAACACTCTGTTTGACACGGTGCCATGTCTCTGTGATCGAGGCCACATGTAACCCCCCCTTGCAGGTACAGAGGAAAGGTCATAGGTCATGAGATCGTCGAACCCTCTGTGGCAGTAACGCTGAAAAGGACCCATACTGGGCTAGCTTCCATATTGTATTTGGGCTATTGCCTTTATATTGGCTTTGCTTTCACATTTCATCTGTCCTAAAATGGCATCAGAAACTTGTAGTTGGGATTTCAATTTCCTCACTTTAAGCTGTCTTTATTATGGGAGACATAAGGATGAAGATGAGACACCTGAAACCCCACCTCTTTCAGGAATACCTAGGATAGGATAAAGTAATCCTTCTCACCCCCCCTTAAAAGATTTAGATGCACTATTGTAAAGTGGCTGTTCCACTGGATGTCTTAAGGTGAACGCACCAATTTGTAAGTCGCTCTGGATAAGAGCGTCTGCTAAATGACTTAAATGTAAATGTAAATGTAAGATAATTTAACGGCGCTTAATTTTTCCTTGAATGAAAGGCAAACTTCCCAGGATCTAAACCCATGACACCACCATAGAGCAAGGTTTCTAAACTCAGTCCTGAGCCCCCCCCCTCTCCTTGGTGCAGGTTTTGGTTTTTGCCAAAGCACTACACAGCTGATTCAAATAATAGCTTGATGATGAGTTGGTTATTTAAATCAGCTGTGTAGTGCTTGGGGGGACCCTGCCATTAAAGGATGTAGATGGGCTAAACAAAGGAGAACTGCCGGTGACGGATGATGCAACACAGACGCAAGCACACCTGTCTGCCTCCTAATCGTCTAGACATCCCCAGTCTCTGCCCCTCCCTGTCTTTTCCTCCTCTTCCCCATCTCTCCTCTCTGTACCACTTAGCCATCTTTACCCAGGCTGCCATGTGGGTAGTGGAGGGGGTAGGCCAGGCAGGGTATGGTGGTGCTGTCTGTCTGTATGGAGGTGGGTATCTTCCAACTAATGCTAGTGATTTTAATGCTTTTTGAGAGTTTTTTTGTTCGATTCTTTACAAATAATCACTGTTTTCGGTATATTTTTGGGGTGGACATTAAATGCACTTTGCATTATGTGGTTTGAATGATGTAACACAGAATAAAACAATTAATACAATTTCATGACGTTTTATTTGATGACTACTATTTTAATTCCAAGTCATCTCATCTCTGTAGAGCTGCAGCCTACGCTGTCTGACAAAATCACTATTTTAGTAGTTCATCAAAGTAAAGAAGGCATTCTTTTATGACTGCTGAATACCAACTATCTTTTATGACTGCTGAATACCAACTATCTTTTATGACTGCTGAATACCAACTATCTTTTATGACTGCTGAATACCAACTATCTTTTATGACTGCTGAATACCAACTATCTTTTATGACTGCTGAATACCAACTATCTTTTATGACTGCTGAATACCAACTATCTTTTATGACTGCTGAATACCAACTATCTTTTAGATCATGTATTTTCAGATCGAGATTCTTCTCTCCATTTCAGTTCCTATAAAGACCGGACTAGTAAGAGCGCAATGGATTATGGTTATTGTAGTTAATTAATACGTTTTCTCCCTTAAACTAGAGTCAAAAGTTTTGGCAAGCCTTCTCATTTAAGGATTTTTCTTTATTGTACTATTTCCTACATTGTAGAATAATAAAGACATAAAAACTATGAAATAACACATGGAATCATGTAGTAACCAAAAAGTGTTAAAACAAATCAAAATATATTTGAGATTCTTTAAAGTAGTCACCCTTTGCCTTGATGACTGCTTTGCACTACCTTTGCATTCTCTCAACCAATTCCATGTGGTAGTCACCTGGAAGGCTTTTACAACAGTCTTGAAGGAGTTCCCACATGCTGAGCACTTGTTGGCTGCTTTTCCTTCACTCTGCTGTCAACTCATCCCAAACCATCTCAATTGGTTGAGGTCGGGTGATTGTGGAGGCCAGGTCATCTGATGCAGCACTCCGTCACACTCCTTCTTGGTCAAATAGCCCTTACACAGCTTGGAGGTGTGTGTTGGGTCATTATCCTGTTGAAAAACAAATGAGTCCCACTAAGTGCAGACCAAATGGGATGGCAGATCACTGCAGAATGCTGTGGTAGCCATGCTGGTTAAGTGTGCCTTGAATTCTAAATAAATCACTGACCGTGTCATTAGCAAAGCACCATCATACCACCACTCTTCATGGTGGGAAACACGCATGCGGAGATCATCCATTCACCTACTCTGCGTCTCACATAGACACAGAGGACAGAAGGACAGATATCCTCCGGGCTAATGTCCACTGCTCATGTTTCTTGGCCCAAGCAAGTCTCTACTTCTTATTGGTGTCCTTTTTTAGTAGTGTTTTCTTTGCAGCAATTCAACCATGAAGGCCTGATTCACACAGTCTCCTCTGAACAATTGAGGTTGATCTGTCTGTTACTTGAACTTTGAAGCATTTATTTGGGCTGCAATCTGAGGTGCAGATAATTGCTTATTTCTGAGGCTGGTAACTGTAACGAACTTATCCTCTGCAGCAGAGGTAACACTGAGTCTTCCTTTCTTGTGCCGGTCCAGTTTCATCGTCGAGCTTGATGATTTTTGCGACTGCAGTTGAAGACATTGTGAAAGTTCACATTTTTCAGATTGACTCACCTTCATGTCTTACAGTAATGATGAGCTGTCGTTTGCTTATTTGAGTTCTTGCCATAATATGCGACTCGTTTCAGGAAACTAGGCTTATGTCGTGTGTCACTACTTCACAGGAGCACCATTTCAATGAAAACTTTATATACATTTTATCAATCAAAATTTACTCTGGCTATCTACTCTGATTTCAGAGCACTCCTCTGTGTGAGAGCGCAGAATAACTGATGAATTTAAGAACGCCTAACGCCTGTTTCCATTTTTCCGGTGTCAGTAAACGTTGGCAAAGAAACGTAAATTGTTGCCAGCAGCACAGTTGCAATCACCAACGCTCTGGATGACATAAAAACAGCCTAACTAGCTCTGTTAGGGTGAGTAAAATGGTCAGTGAACGGTTCTCTCATCTTAGCCAGTTAGCTTGAGTGCTTGACTTGTTGTTAGGACAGAACGCTCAGATCAATCCATGGAGAGATGGGTGGGGCTAAAGCTTAAGAGGGTGTGAACAATGCTGAATTGGTGTAGACAAAGCTCTCCAGCAGGTACCAAAACATTCAAAGGTCATTTTCTCAAAAGTGAAGTTCCAAGTTTCAAAGCAGAATTTCTTTCCCATTGTTCCTCAAATGCAGTGTATGATATACCACTGTGTATCTCTGTGCCTCTGCTTTTGTCCAATGTATAAAAAACAACACAATTTCGAATATTGCTACATAAGACGGAATCAAGGCGGTCAGTCACATACGGACTTGATCTTTTACCAAATAGGGCTGTCTTCTGCATACCAACCCTACCTTGTCACAACACAACTGATTGGCTCAAATGCATTTAAGAAGGAAAGAAATTCCAGAAATTAACCTTGAACAAGGCACACCTGTTAATTTAAATGTATTCCAGCTGACTACCTATGAAGCTGGTTAAGAGAATGCCAAGAGAGTGCAACGCTGTCAAGGCAAAGGGTGGCTACTTTGAAGAATGTAAAATATATTTTGATTTGTTTAACACTTTTTTTGGGGGGGTTACTACATGATTCCATATGTTATTTCATAGTTTTGATGTCTTCACTATTATTCTACAATGTAGAACGTAGTACATATGAAGAAAACCCCTTGAAATAATAGTAGGTGTGTCCAAACTTTTGACTGGTACTGTATGTAGAATATTTGCCCCCTACTACATCGCACATTCAGGCTAGATCTGATTTATCTCCAAAGAAACTGCATTGAGCTAAAAAAAAACGAATAAATGGAACTGAAATAACTGACGTCGGCCAATTAATTGTTTAAAAAGCGGGGGGAAAATAATTGTAATTTTGATTATTCGCTCTGCACTACCTCCCAGGACAAACTGTGTATTGCTGGGAGGACTCCACACATTAAAGGCTGGCTGGCCAACCCAGGAGGAGGATTTGGGGGAGCATCAGAGCGAAGCGGCAAGGATGATGCTGGCCTGGGTTCCATTTTTGCTCCTTGTTACATCCACTAGGCCCTTTGGTGTACCCAGATCCTCCCAGTCCGCTAATAGTTTTTCGGTCAGATCTGTTTAACCCCAAAGTGGTACGGGCGAGGGACCAAAATGGAACCAGTATGAAGACAAGTTAGAGATCCTCTTGAACATTCATTCTCCTATAAACAGATCTATGTTTAGGTAACACCTGTAGGTGTGTGTGTGTAGCTTTGGAAACATGTCTCTGTGAGGTGCTCCAAGCAGCGGTGTTGAGCTCCAGTACACAGACCTGTTAATGTGCCCAATTTGTAAGTCGCTCTGGATAAGAGCGTCTGCTAAATGACTTAAATGTAATGTAAATGTGCTCTATGCAGCAGGAAGCTAACCGGGCCTGCTCAGTTAAATGGTGCTAGCTGTGGTTTAACCGCTATTTATAGCCTAGCCTTCCACAGTTGGTGGAGGCACAATTGTAGGTTAGTATGCTGGGAATGGGAGTGGAGGGCCATAGGCAGTAGGCATGTCTCAGTGGGTTAACCCCATGGTGTCTGCACAGACTGTAGTCTAGCTCCTATTACCTTCTCGGGTACAAAAATGATCACAGATCGCCCCTTTAATCTCTGATCTAGCAAGGTAGTATTGGTATTTGGTACTAACGCTGGAAACCTTAGCTTCAATTCCACTTGAGTGCACAGACCAGTGATGGACAGCCATTGAAGCCAATCCCTCTGGGATCAATCAGCTGGTCTGGTGTTGAATGTGTCACCCACTCTGTGACAGGGCCACGGTCTCACCCTGTTTCTTCAGAGGCCGTGTCTAGACTTGACAGGTCATGCAGCTTTAGTGTTCTGATCATGGAATTCTGAATGCATCTACACCTACATTTTTAAATGTCTACCGTGTCCAGATTCCCTATATTCAAACGTCAGAATGTATTTTTATAAACTGTGGGATAAGCTAAATATGATGACACAACTGATGGCAGTAGATAACTACTGTAGCTAACTAGCCAGATAACCTGTTTTAGCTAGCGAGCAACACTAAAGGTTTTGCAAACGGATTAGCGTATCTGTAGGGACAGACTACTGTCCGTCTGGTCATGTGACTACTAGGTGCGTCTGGTCATGTGACTACTAGGTGCGTCTGGTCATGTCTACACTTACATGCGACTTCTGCTATCAGAATACAAGGAAGGCATTGAAAAGATGGTCGAGACGCACAAAAGTCGCTTTGTGTTCCGATCTGTCTCGGCCACCTCAGTCAGGGCGCATTCAGGCTACAGAAAGTGCATACAGTGGGTGACGTCATCAGCACTCCTCACAAAAATCTTGTTTTGGGACTGAGGCACCTTTTCATTATAACGGTGGAGGAAATACATTCCTAGCATGTGAGGAATATGTTTCCTGGCCTCATAAAAGCTAGCCACCTAGCTAATATTTAGAAAAACACTTTTTGTTGTTGTTTGGATACAGTTAGCCTGATCTGTCCATGTGCTCACACTTTGTCTTCCCTACACACACAGTCCGCTGCAGCTCTTTTGTCTCTTCTCCCCCCTGCTCTGGCCCTTGCTCTAATGGCTGTCACAAGACCCACACATCCCCTGGGCCGTCCACACCACTGCCTGAACACAACTCTGCTTTGTCTGTGTGTAAGTGTGCGTGAGGAGCGACCCGCTGGGCCACCTCATTATCATACAGGGGCGAGACACAAAAGCCCCTCGCGAACGAGACGGCCTTCCCACCCAGTCTGAGCTTCAACAGACTTTCCTTTCGGTGTCAGGTTTCTCCCGTAGCACCTCGTCGGTTCAATCCGCTAACAAGCAGGTGAAGAAGACCACACTTTGAGTTTATTGAACGCAACTCCGTTTTTATGGCTGATACTCAATTAGGAATTTAGAGTCGTCTCTTCGATTGAGACCACAGCCCTTTTCTCTCCAAGTGCTGAAGGAAAACGTGTTCTCTATTGGAGTGTTTCTTCAGAGGCTGTAGCAGCTGCACTGTGATCAATAGCAGCTGCATTATTGACTGGTCTCTCCTCTCACAGCCCGTTCAGCTTCGGCTGGCTTCTCCACTGGCCTGAAGTGGCTGGCTCAACTCCTTCAGTCTCTCGCTGACTCTGTCACGTGTGGCTCTATATCCGATCGGAGAATGCACAGACTTCTACATGCTGTACCAAGGAGTAAACCACGACCTCTCCCCCCATCTCTTTCTGCCTGTCTTTGTCTGTTCTGTTCAGTCCAGGGTCTGTTAGTGAGGTAGGGTCAGCAGTGGGTCAGTTGGCTGGTATGTGTAGTAGATACAGTACAGACATCCATAGTGGGTGTGGGTCAGTCTGGTGGTTGTAGATACAGTGGTCTGTTAGTGAGGGTCAGCAGTAGGGTCAGCAGTGGGTCAGTTGGCTGGTATGTGTAGTAGATACAGTACAGACAGGGTCTGTTAGTGAGGTAGGGTCAGCAGTGGGTCAGTTGGCTGGTATGTGTAGTAGATACAGTACAGACAGGGTCTGTTAGTGAGGTAGGGTCAGCAGTGGGTCAGTTGGCTGGTATGTGTAGTAGATACAGTACAGACAGGGTCTGTTAGTGAGGTAGGGTCAGCAGTGGGTCAGTTGGCTGGTATGTGTAGTAGATACAGTCTGTTACAGACAGGGTCTGTTAGTGAGGACAGGGTCTGTTAGGAGGTAGGGTCAGCAGTGGGTCAGTTGGCTGGTATGTGTAGTAGGGGTACAGTACAGACAGGGTCTGTTAGTGAGGTAGGGTCAGCAGTGGGTCAGTTGGCTGGTATGTGTAGTAGATACAGTACAGACAGGGTCTGTTAGTGAGAGCAGTGGGTCAGTTGGCTGGTATGTGTAGTAGATACAGTACAGACAGGGTCTGTTAGTGAGGTAGGGTCAGCAGTGGGTCAGTTGGCTGGTAGGGTCAGTACAGACAGGGTCTGTTAGTGAGGTAGGGTCAGCAGTGGGTCAGTTGGCTGGTATGTGTAGTAGATACAGTACAGACAGGGTCTGTTAGTGAGGTAGGGTCAGCAGTGGGTCAGTTTGCTGGTATGTGTAGTAGATACAGTATAGTACAGACTCTGGGCCGTCTTGTGCTGCTGCTCACTAGACCATCTCTCTCTCTCCACTGCTCGTCTGGTTTGTGTTGAGAGGCAACAATATACGTTCCTGCTCTGTGTGTTTACTTTCTGTGTGTGTGTGTGTGAAGTGTAGCCTAGCCTATACATTGCCTGCCCTAAGGTGGATTAGCTCGTCACCCAATGCCTGTACCCCCCTCTACCCACCCCCTCTCTCCCTGCTCAAATGTCACCTTACATCTTCATCTGACCCCTCCCCCTGGTGCTATTAGCCCCCCATTACCAGCCAGCTCACCTCCCTGTTCACTGCCTCTGACGTGCTTGGCCAACCTTTATGGCAGCTGGGCTATATGCTTTAGCAGTGTGTGGCATAATAACATGGATGGATGGATGGCAGTAACAACATGGATGGATGACCGTCCATTAGCTCACAACAAACTGGCTTGCTCTATCTTACTACCGTCACGTAAAGTGACTTCAGCGTTCTGTCATTCCTCTGGGAAGCTCCGCCTCTAGTGGGAGATGGCCTACGTGTTGCCAGAGGATCGTTGACCTGAGAAGGATTTACAAGGAAGGAATGGGACCGCGTGGGATTTTCTTCTGGTTTTACTGGATGAATGTAGAAGAACCGAGGAGAGGGTTTCAGTGCTCTGTAGAGAGACTGTGTTGAATGGCCTACTAGCTAAATAGTGTGTCAGTGTGATCTTGTCTCCCTCTGGTTGTAGTCTAAGGAGCGGGGAGGTTGTCTGTCCGCCTGCTGAGCTCCAGTCTTTAGAGATGGAGAGAGGCCAGCACATCTGGCTGTGGTTAGGGGCTTTATGAAGTGTCTGGAGCTGCCTGCTCAGTGATAACCCCCTGCTTCAGGTTACCTCTCCAGGGCCACCGTATCAGGCCAGGGGCCCACTAAAGACCCCTGAGTCAGTCAGCTCCTTCCCTGGCTGCTGTGTCCAGACAAGGCCCCTGTAGCTCAGCTCCAGCAGGTTGGGATTGGAGGATGGGGCTTGAGTTGAGGTGACTGTTTGTGTTGTGTGATAGTGGAGGGGAGTTTAGGACTGATATGAGAGAGGGGACTGGCTGGAGCAATGTGGGTCCTCCTGAAGCCTTATCTCACACCGATTGGTTGATCGATCATCCTCTGCTTCCTGTCTATAGCCTACATTCCTTCCTGCTTTATTTTCTAGTCCACCCCGCCCCATGACCTGAATCTCAGACATGAGAAATCAGTGTGCACAAAAATACATTCACGTCACGAGTAGTGAATTGGCCTACATATCCAACAATGTTACGGTGATTCCTCTTCATTTTCTGGATAAAACCCACATTTTCTTCCAAAGATTGTCATCCAAGCATCATGCTTAAGGACTGCATTCTCTGGGCTCACGGAGTGGGGGAGTGGGGGGGCCCGCAGGGGGTGAAAACTGAACCTATCCAATGCACCTGTGACCTTTCACCTCGACCAAAGGCTTGCCTGTCTCGACGGGGACTCGAGTGATAAGTAATGTCACTGATGTTTTTATA